>NC_056747.1:432995730-433200730 GCF_019279795.1 Protopterus annectens | reverse complement strand
CAAGCTGACATTTATAGATGTATTTCGTCAACTCTGTTCTGTTCATGGATTAACATAGATAGCACACAAGGAATATCAGAAATGCACCTACCAAGTAAACACCTGATTCTCCTGTGCCATCCTTCCACATAATTCTGGGTTTGTGGCAAAGCACTGTCATTCAAGGATGACACATTCCAGAAAGAAATAGGGTACATCGAAGGGAATCGTGTAGGTGCTACATTATGGGTAACTTGTTTCCTTACACGACCCAATACATACACATCAGAGAAATATGTAATTGGTTCTTTACCTTCACTAGGGAAAGTTTTACTCAAGCTGTGTAAAGGCTGGAACCAGGTCCATCTCAGGAAGGAAGCTCAAAGCTATTAATTCCTTCAAAGCATGTTGGAATTCAACAGATGTGCCATACAAAAGTGACAGTCCCAACTGCTGAACTTCCAGCCACACACTTTATGAAAAATGAAATAGGCACCCTTTGCTACTTACATCAGCAAAATTTGCTGCAATACTTTTTATTGCTGCCAATTCAAAGTCACACAACATAAACTTCACTGTAGGGGTTAACTGTGATTTAATAGATAAAGCAAGCACACATTCCCACATATAGTTGTCGTCTTAAAGGATTTCATTGTCTTCAAACAGTGCAGCAAAGGGATACATTTTTGTGTACCATTACACACAATTAGTGCATGTATGCTAAAGAGCTGTCTGCAGAACTTTCCTTTAGTTAGGAACACACCATCCATAAACCATATTTCACTTTTACACATATCACCAAGGTTTCCTGTGGTTGTGAAGAATAATGCATGTACATCTGAGTGTATGTCTACCCTCCTTTCTTGCATAAAAGTAGATTGTTTCAGCTTAAACTCATCTACAGATACATTACTAAGAGTAGTACAGGGTGCAGAGTGACTTAACCTGCTAATTCGCTGTACCCTGTTTACACGCTGTAACTCTGACCTTCGTGTTGGCAATGTCACTACACTTTCTAAGGACGTGCTAGCAAAGACATCATCCACAAATAGTGCAGGGGTGCTTCTACAATCTTTGGACATTTCCTTCAACTTATAACAAGCCTTATACTTCTCAACCTCTGTGGGATCAGAGGCATGATTATGAGTGTTTGATTTTAACAGGATTTCCTCTACCCCTGTTGCTGTAGTTATTGCCCTACCCTTACATTTATGTGTATTTTTAAGTGAACAGCACCAGTACTTCTTTGCCTTTAGCTGTTTTTCTAAGAAGTACAGGTAACCGTCTATCACTAGCATATCCTTCCCTTTTTGTGACTGTACAGTACAATACCTGTTATCTATCACACCAGGAACGGTCAACACAGTGGAAGCCATAGTGGAATACACACCATGCCATACGTACAACTGACTGCTCTGATTACGTGCCTTAAGTACTTCCTGCATTAATGGAATAGTGCACATTAATTGACATATGTTTTACCCTTTTAACACTACCTGAGCTTTATTGGTGTACAGTGTATTTCAACAAATGTTTGCACTATGTGTTATGTAGCTTTTATACTTAAATAGGCCCAGTCTTGTTTATAACTATTGCTGGTTGATGCGGTTATATCACAAAGAGAATTTGGCCAACTATGACAGTTCGTATTTCTTTTTTCCACTCATTTAGCAGTTCATCTTTCAGGCACTTCAGGATTTCTGTGTCATTCAAAACCCATTCACTCAAGTCATCTTTCGTTCTGCTAATATAGACCCAAGTGATGTATTAGATGCCTTTAAATACCACTTCACTGATCATTACAATGATAACTCACATCAACCTATTCTATCAAAAGTAGAGCTAAATATAGCAAAAGTAATGCCAGAAAAATTAAAATTCGATATTCAAAAACAAATATCTTTAAAACAAATAACTGAAAAAAATTTAAGAAAGCACAAGTAATAAGGCACTGGAAATTGATGGAATAATTAATGAGCTATATAACATATTTCCATCCTCAGTAATATCATTATTCCATAAAACTTTAAATGAAATTCAATCACAAAACCACCCTCATGGAGGTACTCCCTAATTATACCCATCGTAAAAGGAAAATAAAGATCCTTTACAATATAACTCTTATAGGCCTATTTCATTACTTAACAATGATTATAAAATCTTCATGTCAATATTGGTTAGTAGAATTTAAAAAATCACTGAGACACATTATAAATGAGGACCAAACAGGATTCATATATCACACACACATGACAATATACAGGGAATATTAACACTTATTGATTTCTTAACCACAGATAACCAGGAAGCTCTTATAGTAGCATTGGACATAGAAAAAGCATTTGGCACTCTTAGATGGGACTATCTTTTTAAGGCTTTAGAATTATTTGAATTTCCCCCGAATTTCATTACACTAATAAAAAATGTATATAAAGACAACCTTGCCTATGTAAAACTTGGGCCATTCACTTTAGAAGCCATTGAAATAACTAAAGGCACAAAATAAGGCTGTCCAATGCCACTTATACTATTTGCACTGGCAATTGAATTATTTGCATCATTAATAAGCAACAGTTCCAAAATAATAGGCATAGGCATATATGGTTAACTTAATTCAAAAATTATGTTATGTGCTGATGATGCTCTGCTCACATTATCTGATTCAGAGAAATCTTTATAAGAGCTAGATCAGATAGTCAAAAGATTATATTTTACTTCTGGACTTTGTTTCAATAAAACAAAATTGAATTACATGTATTAAAATACAAACAGGGATTTACCATCAAACACAAACCACATAATAGGTAAACAAGTTTCCACAATAAATGAAAAAAGAAGTGGTTCGGGCACACCAGAAAATGGCTCACAGTCGATTTATTGAAATAAAAGTTCCGCACAAGTGCTTTTGCCCTGCCACAATGCAGGGCTTTATCAAGTAAATAAAACACGTATAATTGCAATACTTTAAGTACCCTGTTTCTCAATAAAGACACCAAAGTATCTTAAAGGTACATAAACTCAGTCACTACATACTTGAATAAATAAAAAGCAATTCACATTTTTCCTTCAATGTAAAAATAGTACAGTATCTAAAAAAAAGCATAAAGCATCACTAAAATATTAATGTAAGTTTACAAAGTACATCAATTTTAAAATGTACTGGCCTTCTTTATTAAGTATGGCTTAATAGAATTGTGGTCATTCAGACCTGGGGGGTTATTTGCATTAAGTTTCACATGCAAATAAGTTTCCCTAGAACTGAGCCAATTCTCCCAGTCACCCCCCCAGGGTATATACAGACCAGTTCCAAAATTCCAAACACAAATATGTATGACTAGGCTGTAGAGAAAGGTGTCTATGAAGACCATTGTTCAGACTCTTCTTCTTAATATTATATGCATGTTCATAAATACGCTTTCCCAATGCTCTTTCAGATTTCCCCATGTAAAAACTGGGACAGACTTTACATAAGCCAGATAAACTATATCCTTAGTCATAAAATTGCCAGTCCTAAAATGTATTACACTCTCCACATTATTGTCCAACACTATATGTTCCTTACCAGTGATGTATTTACATTACCCACATCTCCAACATTTTCTAGTTCCAAACTCACCCTGATGTTTTATCTCACTCCTATTTCTTTCAAAAACTTTTAAGTTAGCACCCATCTTAAAATCAAATTTAGGACTCTCACCTATTTTTTTGCACAATGTCTTGGTTAGATTTTAACATTTTCCAATTGTTCTTAATCAAATCCTTAATTTCCTGTGAGGCATAACTATATTGAATGACCAACGCCTTTGTATAATGTTGCTCATCATCACCTCTACAACATGGAAGGACTTGCTGAGTTTCACCTAGTAAGGGCACATATTTGACACCCCACCCCTCTATAACTTCTAAAGCTACCTCCTCAATTAAACTTACAGGGTAGCCCTTGTTGTTAAATAGCTTAGAAATCAACTTTATTTCATCCAAGAAGTCAGTTCTTTCCGAGGTCATCCTAGCTGACCTGACCATATGACCATTCACAATACTTCTCTTTTGTTTCCAAGGATGTGCACTAGTGTAGGGGAGATAAGAATTACTAAATGTACTTTTTCTATGTATCTTGGATTTTAACCGTTCTTCAATCTTGTCCACTCTCACATCCAAGTAATCAATCCCAGCCCTATCATATTTATATGTAAATCTTAGGACAGTTGTAGTAGTGTTCAAATACTCAATGAAATGGATTAAAGTGTCTTCAGGTCCCTCCCATATGACAAAAATATCATCCAAAAAATGCCGGTATATTTTGATATATTTCCAGTAGTTACTGTTAAACACACCCAATTTCCAATTTCAAAAGAACTAGATTGTCATATATGGGGGCACAGGCTGCCCCCATAGCTACACCTCTAATCTGTTTGAAAGTCTCCCCCTCAAAGTAGATAACATTGTTCTCTAATACTATCCTCATGAATTCAACTAATACATATACCTCAGAGTTAAGTAAGGAGCTTTTATCATTAAGAATTGCATAAAAAACTCCAAGCTTTCTTCAGTCAGAATACATGAAAACAAATCAACTACATCAATGGTTAAAAAACACACTTCTCCTACACAAGTTTCAGGTGTTAAGCTCCGCAAAAAATCTCAAGAGTCTTTTAATAAGTGTGGGTACCTATCCACAATGTGTTTGAGTGAGTGGTCTAAAAAGGTAGCTATAGATAGGTAGGTTTTAGACCTTTCCCCGGAAACAATAGGTCTGTAGGGTATATTGGTGGTACTCATATATATCTTGGGAATACTGAAAAAAGAAGCAAGTCTAGGCTTCTTAATCTGCAGTATTCCACCTACCTTCTGGTCAAGTCTGTTTTCCAATACAAATTCCTCTATTGCCAAATCCAACTTCCTATAAGAAATGTTAACTTCATTAGTAGAAACTGGCACATAGACACTAGTGTCATTCAAAATTTCTAACATCTTGCTTGAATAATCAATAGCATTGAACAGAACCATACCACCCCCTTGTCCGGTTTCATAATATGGATCTCTATTACTTGTCAATTCATCCATTACCTGCTTCTCCTTTACAGTTAAAGTTTGTTTATATCCACACCTCTTCCTAAAAATCTTATTTGTACCTAACATGTAGATGTCAGATGCACATACTGCTTCAAAAATTTGTAGAGATGGATGCAAAGGTGGATTGTATGTACTTTCCTGTCTAAAGGTAATGTCACCCCTATTGTTTTGCTGGTCAAATAATAAAGCAAAATTTAACATTCTAATAAATAATTTTAATTCAATAAGGGTGTTAAAGACATTAAATCCAGCCAAAGGAACAAATTTGAAACCCTTTTCAAAAAGATGAAAATGCTCTAATTTAATTTCAGTTCCACTCAAATTGAAAATCTTAAAACAATTAAGAGAAGGGGTCACACCGTCTTCACCAACCACTATACCTTCCCCTTCCTTTTGGTCTTCAGTTGATTCTTCCCTTTCCCCTTGCCTGTAGAAAAGTCCTGTTCATTCACATCCTCTTCACCCCCCCCCATCAGAATGTATAATTAAATCTAGACCAATTTTGGGGTCCAAAGGGTTTGGTGTTTTAGGTCCAATAACTGCCACATTTGTGTTGTCAATTTTATCTAAGGCCTGCGCATTACCACTGCCACTAGATGTTAACTCACTTGAGTTGTCATTTAACTGAAAAGACCCATTTGTGTTGTCAACATTCATAATTTCATATACATTTTTCCTACTAAACCTCCCTTTAAATAAGTAAGCCTTATTGTCCTTATATTGTTTTAAGCCCCTAATTAACTTTTTTATTTCCTTAAAATAACCTCCTCGCATTTTCAATCAACCTGTACAAAACAATGTTCAAACACATCTTTGTGAAATTCAGACAGTAAATCATCTCTGATGACCTACTGTAACCTTTCTGCTTCTCAATAAAAACTGCTTTTTTTTCATTGGTTGACATTTGTGGTTATTTTCTGCTGTTTTTGTGGTTCCTAGAAGTTTCCACAATAAAATATCTAGGCATAACACTAAGTGATAATATGGAATTAACGTTAGTCATAAACTATAACAATATAACAAATAATATAAAAAATGCTAATAGCAAAATGGAATAAAATGTTTTGGAATTTGAAGACAGATTGCAAATAATAAAAATATTACTTCCAAAAATAAATTAGATTGCACGTGCTATCCGTATAATACCAAACAAAAAATGTCAAAGTAAATAAAATCCTATTAAATTTCCTCTGGTTTCCTAAACGAAATAGGATAGCTTACACACATCACATCAGATGATTGGAAATGGGTGGAATCAACTTTCCAGATATAGAGACATGCATAAAAGCTTCCATTTTAAGAACTATTATTAATTGGATAGACCCTAATTACTCCTTAACATGGAAAACTTTGCATACTATTATTTTCCTAAATGAAAACAAAATAACTAAAAATCTTATGTCAAATGGACAAAATGACAGGCTGTGGCATATATTGATAGTCAACATTCAATATAATATAACAAATCCAACTAATCTAAACTACATAAATAACATTTGCAATTTATATAGAAGATTTATATATACCAACACAGACATAACGATTTGGATGGACTTATTAATACCCTTTACTTATATAAAAAACTTTTTAAACAAAATTCATAAAGATACCCTAACTGGGAGAAGAAAAATTGTACTTGCTAACAACACTGCATAAAGAATCAAGAAGTACTAGACATTCAACAAATCCAAGATATATTTGATATATCAAAGGCAGATTGGTTGGTACTTCAAAGCATATTATAACATGCTCAAGATCTAAACAGAAAAATCATTCACTCTTCCTATAAGACTAGTCCTAATCTTATAAGTCTTATGTTTGAAGTTATATACAACTATAATTTGGACGAATCTAATCTCAAAAATATACAAAATTTTGATAAGCTATAAAACTAGCCCAAATTTACAATACTAGAATTTAATAAGAGGATTTCAAACCAAGCTATCAAATGAAAGTAAATCTAATCTTCTGTGCTCTATTAATTTAACATTCAGCTCACAAGTACAGAAAATGTATATCTGGAAATATATTCATAGGGCATTTATCACTCCTGATAAATTAGACAAATTCAACTCTCTCAATAACATCATTTGTTGGAGATGCTCTTTAACATGTAAAGCAGACTGGACAAATGTTTTTTATAGTCATTAACTATTAATATTTAAAAAATTTGGAAAGAAATCACAATTTCTCAAAGCTAACTTCACAGATTTTTTTGTTTTAACTAAATCTCTAGTTTTTCTGACTGTTAATGACACTACTGAAATGAAAAAAAAAAAGACATATACCTACTTTGGTCCATACTAGCTGTGACAAGGAAATGTATAACAAGAAAGTGGAAGTCATAACAAGAACCCGCTCTGGAAGAATTCTTGAGACTTTTGGAAGAAACAGTGTTACTAGAAATCATAATGAAACAACTGAGGATTTTCCCTAAAACCTGGAATAACAATCCTTTGGTAAAAATTCATTGAGACACTAAAAATGAACTCTGACTGACAAAGTATAACTTTTACATATTATTGATTCACTATTACATTTTTTTTTTCTTTTTCTCTTTCTTTTCTTACTACATTGCTACTTGTTCATGTCAGTTGTACATAGTGTATATAAAGGGATATAAAAAGAAGTTATGTACTCACCATAACATTCCATGTTGGTAGTCCATCTCACCCTTCATTTTTGCATATGGGTTTGGAGTCGATCCTCAGCTCCGACTCAGACGATTTTCAAGCTCGAAAACTTCTGGTTGGCTCATAGCTAAGCAGGTATCCCATGATACACCAGTGCAATCCCCAGATCTTGTTTGCTGCTCACTAGCAATAGAAAGAGATCGAAAGAAACCCTTAACCAACAAACCAATACTAAAGGGTCACCAACCAAGACATTTATAATATTACCTCCAGATTTTCCAGGATGGGGGTAGGAGGGAGGGTTGGTAAAAATGAAGGGTGATATGGACTACCATCATGGAACGTTATGGTGAGTACATAACTTCTTTATGTTAGGTAGTCCAATCTCACCTTCATTACTACATATGGGACAGCGTCCCTAGCGCCTGATTCTTGGGTGGCTCATTGAAAGATACTCCTGAGCACCGTGGAGCCAAAGGATGCTCTACCCCTAGAAGCCAAATCCAACTTATAATGAGTAATAAAGGTGTGAGGGGTAGCCCACGTAGCTGCTCCACAGATATGATCAAATTGGTACCCTGGCTTGGAAGGCTGCAGAGGTAGAGAGAGACCTGGTAGAGTGAGCTTTGATTCTGTGGGGTAAGGGTCTGCCCTCCAAGCTGTAGATGAAAGCTATGTAACTCGAAATCAGGTTAGACAATGTCACCTTAGAAACTGGCAAACCCAATCTGGAATCAGAAAAGGAAATGAACAACTGGTCTGACTTCCGAAATTCTTTGGTCCGTTGCAAATAGAAACACAGCTGTCTGTGAACATCCAACTGGTGAAAATGGTATTCCGCTGCATTGCTATGATTGGGAAAGAAGACTGGGAGTTCAATGGACTGGTTCAATGTGGCAGAAGAACAAACTTTGGGGACAAATGAAGGATTGGTACGTAAAGAAACCCTGTCTTTATGAACAACTAAATAAGGTGGTTTAATAGACAGGGCATGTAGCTCAGAAACACATCTGGCTGATGTAACAGCTACATAAAACACAGTCTTCCAAGACAAATACTTTAAGGAAGCTGAATGAGACAGTTCAAAAGAAGGGGATGTTAGTTTGGACAACACAAAATTTAAGTCCCAAGAAGCCACAGGTTCTTGTAAAGGTGTTCTCAACAAGGTGGCTCCTCTCAGAAAAGTTTTATATAACTTATGCGACATAAGGGTAACATTTGGAGATCCCAAATAAAAATGTGAAATAGCTGCCAATTGTACTTTGATGGTGGCTGTGGCAGATCCCTGCTGAAAACGCTCTGAAAGGAATTCCAGAATTACAGGAATGGGAGCGGTGTAAGGATCCACATTCATTTTCTGTGCCCAAATAGAAAACCTTTTCCACTTACTGTCATACAGCCTTCTGGTTGATGGTTTGTGTGAGGATAAAAGAATATGGGACACTGACGATGAGACATCATGAAGCCTGACTAGAGATGGAACTGGATCAGCCAAGCTGTCAATTTGGGGGTGTGGAGAGAGGGGTATAGCAAACCCGACATGTGGGTCAGTAGATCTGGAACTGGGTCTAGGATCCAAGGATCATCCAGGAGAAGAGGCTCAAGGAAGGGAAACCAGACCTGATGAGGCCAGTAAAGAGCAATGAGGATCAACTTGCTTCCCAGTCGGTTGGCTTTCTGTATCACTTTTGGGATTAGAGGAAAAGGAGGGAAGGCATAGAGAAGTCCTGTGGGCCAATCATGTACCAGATTATCTCTGGATGCTTCCTCCAGAGGGGGAATTAGGGAAAAATAACTGCTGCACTTGGCATTGACTGGACTGGCAAAAAGGTTGCAGCAAGGTTGTCCCCATTTTAGGAAAATCTGTTCCACTATTTCCCATTTCAGAGACCACTCATGGGGCAGCAGGATTGCCCAGCTCAGTTTGTCAGCTATCACGTTGGTTGTCCCCGGAATGTGCATTGCCACCAGAAAGTGCTGGGAAGAAATTGCCCATTCCCAAACTCGCATGGCTTCTCGACAGAGTGAGTAAGATCTGGTACCACCCTGTTTGTTGATATGCCACATAACCGACATGTTGTCCGACTGTATCACAATCGTCCCTGGAGGAAGAAGGTCCTGAAGTGCTTGCAATGCCAGAAGCACCGCTCTCATCTCCAGAACATTGATATGCAGATGAACCTCGTGTTCTTGCCATGTGCCATGGACCGTCCTGCCCAGATAATGCCCCCCCACCAGACCTGGGAGGCATCCGTGGTCACAGTGGCAACGGGTTGGGCAGGCACAAAGGGAGCTCCCATGAAAAAATTGTTGGGGGCTATCCACCAACGAACGTCCTTTTTGCATGATTCTGTCAGCAGAATAGAGTGATTCAGCGGTAGGTATTGGAATGACCACTGGGAGAAAAGGAGCCATTGAAGGATTCTCATATGCAACCTGGCTAGAGGTATTAACAGAATGGTTGAGGCCATTGTTCCAAGAAGTTGAAGAATCCACTTTGCTTTGACCTTCTGAAGTGGGAGAAGTTGCTGAACTTGTGAGATGAGGTTTTCTGCTCTTTCGGCGGGGAGACGAACTGTCATATCCACTGTGTCTACCTCTGCGCCTATAAAAATCACAGATTACAAGGGCAGTAATGCAGATTTTTCCCAATTTATGGAGATCCCTAGTTGAGCACAAAGCTGGATGGTGATTTCCCTGTTTTGGAGGAGTAGATGCCTGGTAGGGGCGGTCAGGAGCCAGTCGTCCAAATACGGAAACACCTGGAATCCCTGACGTCTCAGGTGAGCTGTCACTACTGCCATGCATTCGGTGAACACCCTGGGGGCTGTGGTGAGACCAAAGGGCAGAGCACAAAACTGATAATGGCTGGCTCCCAGCCAGAAGCACAGATACCTCCTTGATGCCTTGTCCATTGTTGTATTGTAGTAGGCATCTTGGAGATCTAGAGAGCACATCAAATAGTCTTTCCCTAACAATGGGTGTATCAACTGCAGTGTTACCATCCGAAACTTGTCCTTTTTTACGGATTTGTTTAATCTGCTGAGGTCCAATATTGGCCTCCAGTTTCCGGTTTGTTTTGGGACTAAAAAGAACCTGGAGTAAGTTCCGGATCCTATCTGGTCTGCTGGCATGGGCTGTATGACTCTTTTTGAGAGCAACTTATTGATCTTCACAGTTGCCTGATTCCTGTGATTGGGTGGAACATCTGGGATCTTCTTGGGAACAAACGGTGTAAGGGAAAAGGGTATGATATAGCCTCTGGTAATGACTCTTTGTACCCACTCGTCTTGGGTTAAATTTAGCCAGGCTTCTGGATACAAAGAGATGCGACCCCTGACTGGCCCCAGAGAAATGCAGTCAGGCCCCACATCAGGAGCGCTGATGAGGCCGCCCTCGAAAGGAACCACAGCCTTGCTGATATTTCAGACCACCCCTGCCTCTAGGGCGACTTCTGCCATTTCCTCCTCCTCTGCCTCTGAAGGAGGATTCAGTCTGTGTGTCTGGAAAGGCCGCCTGGGACTTTTCCACATCTTACCTCCCCTTTGACCTTTGGGGTATGGTCGAGAGGGGACGGTAAAACAGACTCCCATGGCAGAGAGAGTCTTTCCTTTCTGTTCACACCGAGTGAGTGTATCTTTCACCTTGGAACCAAACAAGGAGGAACCATCAAATGGGGCGTTGGTGAAGGTGGATTTGAACGTCTCCGCAAAATTACACAAGCACATCCAGGAGTGGCGCCTAAGGGCAACTCCTGAACCTGCTGCTCTGCTCGCTCCATCAGCTGCATGAGATATGAGCTGCATGAAGAAGTTAACTACAGAATTTAGGGTGGACAACTGAGCAGAGATCCTATCCAGGACTAGAGTTTGAGTCCCTGAAGCCTTCAGGTACACTGACTCCTCATCAGAAGGGTTGACAGTGGGCCATTCACACCTCTGTTTAAGGATCTCTGGAATGTGTCAGAGACTCATCCTGGGAGTCAATATTCCTCTTGGGGCCACCAGTGGCTCCTGAGGCTGCTGTGTCTCTCTCTGGTTCCGGACAGAGTAGGGACTGAGACCAATGGGCTCGAACCCGAGATGGATTCAAAAAAAACCCCTCGCGCCCGACAGAAGAGCTTCAGTCTCTGGACATGAGGAGGAATGATGGATGGAGACAAGAAGACGAGTTCTGTGACTCCGGTGGCAGGGCAGATCAGAGCCAACACAAAGGGGCAGAGGGCAGCAGTCTCAGTACTACCACCTCCTACTACCTTCTCTCTTCTTCTGAAAGACTCCCCTGGAAGACTGGAAGATAAGGTTGGATCTTGACTTACAGGCAGATTTGACCATCAATGATCCGGGGCCGGTCGGGTCTCTACAGACCCGCTCTGAGAGCAGTCAACTATCTGCTCTGCAAGATTTCAGCAGCACATCAAGTATCTGTGACTGAGATAGAAACATTTTTCACTAAACAACTAGACACAGATTTCACCACAGAAAAAATTTTTTAAAATAAAATACAGTGGAAAACACATGAAGGACTAGGTCTCTAAGTTAAATGTTAAATGGGCCTAGAATGAGAAGTCTTCTAATTCAAACAGACCAAACAGAGAAGGCAACACACATGCTCCAAGGGTTAACAAAGTGCAAGAAATTAAGACTTTAAGTGGGTCCCGCTAAAGACCACCAGTCAACAGAAAAGCAAGTGTGCTACTAACTACTGAATACAGGAGACTACTATCACACAAGGGCACAAAGCAAGGCAATTGAGGTGATCTAACTGTAAATAACAGGAAAAAAAAACCACCACCACAAAACTAATGTTTTGAGAAGCATAAATGCAACTAACTTGTGGTACAGGATACCACTATAAGGTCACACAACAACCACAAAGACAATAAAGATAAGTCCTAATGCTTAAAGAGATGCAACAAACTCGTCGATGTGGCAAATGAGATCTGGGGATTGTGGGGATTGTGCTGCTGAGGCCAAGCCAGTCTTCCAGCTTGAAGCTTGAAAATTGGCTGAGTCGGATCCCAGAAATGAAATGAAGGTGAGATGAGATTGACTAACATCATCATTTGTTCACACTGATGACTGTAATGCTAAATATTATTACATATGGAAAATAAAAAATTATTTGAGAAAAAATACATATGTATATGTATATATGAAGAAAGATTAAGTATATATACTCCTTCTATTAAATACAACCTAATGCCTCACACTTAATTCTAAAACCCCCCCCCCATCCAGTTAATATAAATTAAAAATAAATAATGTGGCAGTTGCAGGAGCCAGGAAAATATGATCTTCCCAGTTCTGGCTTCCAGGTTTGACAAATGATGTCATATATAACACCATACTGCAACATCCCTTAAAACTGAAGCTGGGATTCATAGTCAAAGCTGGGATTCATAGTCAAACATCGCATAGCAAAGTGATAGTTGTTAGGTATGTGAAAGAGAGAGGGAAGTCAAAGACAAAGCACACTCTTCTTAGCTGTTAGCTGCCCTAGAAATCAATTCCTTGAATATTAACATTGCTTCTTGAAAGTTAATCTATGAATGCCAAAACCAATGTTTTTGGATAGATAAACACACTATAAAGTCACACACACACACACACACACACACACACGCACACGCGCGCGCACACACACACTACAGTTTCAAACTAACAAATAAATTATTTCCTATAAATCATTCCATTGCTTTTGATCAAACAAATTATTCCCTTTAAGCTTTCTATCTGCATTTCTAAATAGCTACACACCTCCCTCAAACTCTCACCACAAAATGCACAAGATACTTTGCTCTGACAACTTCGTTTCTACCTTCTTTAAAGGCTTTTAACCTGTCTGTCTTCATTCATCTGTAAGTTTTTGCAATCATGTGCTCTTGTCTCCCCTTACATATATATATATATATATATATATATATATATATATATATATGAGAGAGTTTTGTTTTATTCGCATATGACTGTTTCCTTCAGTTTCTATTCCACTTTGTGACATTTAAAATTAATTTAATCCGCATAAGCAACAGCTAAATGAGTTTAGTACTTTCAATATAATACATCAGAACTGCCTGTGAATTTACAAGTATGCACTTTAATCATTGCCTTGTTTTGATTTAACATCTCAGTGCAGCCTAGTAGATAGAATGTTTATTCCTGGGAGTTATGGGTTCTAGTCCTACACCAGTAGGGGGGAGGTCATACTGCATATGCATTTATACAAGAATAGTTCTGGGGAATTGCAATGCCAAACTGTGTATTCTCTCCATGAAATATACATATATAATTTTTCGACCCTTACCTAGTGCTCTCATGTGGGATTGAAGATGTCTTGGTAGAACATATTTTTCTCTGGTACAGGATAAGATTTGGAAGGGACACCAATGTCCTAGACATAATTTTCAAATTCAGTTAAAAAAATGTTTGCACTTGTTTATTCAGTTAAATGATAAAATGTTTGTTAGCATGCTTGAATGCTGACTGGGGTTCTCTTACCTCGATTAACAGAAACTAAATCAGAGAGGGTTAGGGCTGAGCATCATGAGGGCAGATTTCATTGCCAGTATAAGAATGCTTGGACAGACTTAAAATACTACAAGCAGCAATAACTGGCAGGATGCCCTACAAATGCATGAATAAACTGTGAGATTGAGAATATGCTTAACCCCAGCACAAGCACAATATGTTTGCCTCCATCTCTGCCATGCCATCTTCTTAAGGCCAACATGAATCCATTTTACAGCTCTCCACCATGCTAACAACTTCAGGACAAGAGGACTCTACTCTACAGCTCTGTGTCATGCCAGTATCTTCAGGACAATGGAACTCCATTTTAGAGCTCTTGGACTGTTTCTTATATTGAATATAATTACAGTTTGGGGGAGGGAGTATGACAGATGTCTAAACATTTTAATATACAAACATAAAATATTAAACATGAAAACTCAAATATTTTAAAACACAAAGACTACAAAGATCAAGTTCATTTACATAAAGTACTATTTAGATAATCTCTTCTATTTGCTAAACTCTAGAAAAACAAGTACAGTATATAACGCTGTAATGTTTTTTAAATAAGTCACCCATGCAGTCATAATTTTAGGAATCTCTATCACAGGCCATTAAGAGTTCCAGCTCCCATCCCCTAACCCATTATGCTGGCTTTAAATCCTCTGATCTGTGGATGTTTCTGTCAGGTCATTCTTTTTGTATGGTGCATTACAGTCATGTTTCTATAGTCTGTGTTGCCAGGCCACAAGCATAAGAGCTTACTTAAGTAACCCCTAGGGAAATGAGTTAGTTTCTTTTCTATTAGAGAGTTTTGCTGGTTGTAGTAATCACTGTTTACTACTGTTTTGTTACACATTTTTTACACATCCGTGTGGGACTGAAGATGCCAGCTAAGCAGAACAAGTGTGCTTGTAGAGAGAAATCAATTTGAAAGACAGGAAATAACAAGTGTGCATTCTGTTTGGGTCTTGACCACACTGTTTCTATTTGCAACATTTGTAAAGACTTTACACCAAAAATCTTAAAATCTGGCAGGGATGCCATCTTAGCTAATATAAATTATAAGATGTTAGAGGCATTTCTCCATTAAACCTCAATGGCATCAGATAGTGGTTACCCATATCTTGTCGCACAGATGATGCTCTCCATTAATGGATAGTCAGAGGATTACCAAGTATCTTCATAGCCTGAGGACAAGTATCAAGTGACAGTCATACATTCCCCAGGCCAATTATCTAAGTAGCTGATTATCCCAATTAAGCTGCTATGAAGGGTGCCATGTTGGATGGGTCAGGCATGTCAGTGCACACTACACACAATGGTGAACTCTATACACCATCATTAAATGACTAAAAGAGCTTATATTTGCCTATCATTTCACCAGATTAGTTCTCGCTGGCCCAAGAAATCTTAACCATGTGGAACGTCCATGCCGTTGACATCAGATGACAGTTCCCACAAGTGTAGCAATTACTCACTTTTCCTTAACCTCATATTCCCCTCTGAATGAACTTGTCTTTGGGGATACTTTGGTGCTTATGAGGAACCACTGCCAATGGCAGACAGTTGGGAAATTTTCATTGCCCAGCACAGAGTTTTATAGTAACTGTGTCATGACCCCATTCAAGCCCATGGCAGGTCCCCTATGCAAACAGCTTTACTGGATGCATTTCAGGCTAATTCTTAAGATTTTGCTTCTAGCTCCCCAGATCCTAACTGAAAAGACAGATTTGATTGAGTTGAAGGTACCACTTCTTTATTAACAAGAAAATAAAATAACAATGGCAGCTCCTAATACCCTCCCTTTAGAAGCTACCAAAGTGGGCAAACTCCTACCTGGGAAAAGTAATCTCTCCAATGCCTAGGACAGTAGTCTCCCTCTAAAGCCTCCCTAGGACAATTCACTCAGACAGCCATTGATTTATGTAAGCATGGCATTAAGTGTCTCTAGTATGCATTGGATATATGCTCTAGGGCAGCTACCATCATTTCAGTATTAAGAAGATACACAAGGCAGCCCCTAGACTGTGGTAAGAAAAAATGCTTGGCTTCATATAAAGCTATAAAACTGTTAGCTGAGGACATAAAAGCCAAGCTTTTGAATGATCATTTAAAAGGGAACTGCGTTTTAGTCTTGAACAGACTGGGGAAGCAGGGGTGATATCACAGATGCAGTCTGCCATATGCTACGCCCCCTCTTCCTAAGCATAATAGGAAGTTTCACTGACACACAGGCAGCCCTATCCAAAGCCAAAAATACAGCCTCAATGGGACCGGACAGTGTCCCAGGCTGTGTCTTACAAGAGCTCCAAAATGAACTAACCCCTCACCTAAACACACTGTTCAAACTCAGCCCCTCTACAGGCTATGTATCCACAGAGTGGCGCACAGCAACAGTTATCCCACTCCACAAAAGGTGGCGCCACAACGGACCCCGGAAACTTTTGCCCTATGAGCCTGACTAGCCTGGTCTGCAAGGCTATGGAGCGCATCATCATGGACCTCATTAACAGAGACATTAGGAAACTCCAAAGTTTGGACCCTACCCAGTTTGGTTTTGTTAAGGGCAGATCATGCCTCCTAAACCTGGTGGACTTCTTTGAGACAGTTACCAAGGCATTAGATGAGGGTAAGGAGGTCCACACAGCCTACCTAGACCTCGCAAAGTCTTTCAATACCATTCCCCATTCTGGTGTTATAGACAAACTCACCAACATGAACATTAACCCCTACATCACAAGATGGGTTGCAAATTGGCTCATGGACAGAACCCACACAGTGAGAGTTGCAGACTCTAGGTCCGACTATAAACCGGTTACAAGTGGCATCCCCCAGGGCTCAGTCCTAAGACCTCCCCCCTGTTCGGTATATACTTCTCAGAGGTACAGGCAAGCACAGGAGGACTTTGGCTGACCAAGTTCGCAAATGACTGCAAACTATGGGCCATAATTGATTTTCCGGCTGATACAGACACCCTCCAGAAGGGTGGATACCTGGTGTCAAAATCATGGCCTCAAGCTAAATGCCAAAAAGTGCACAGTCATCCCCTTTGGAAAAAACAAGGTACCCGCAAATTACCACATAAGTGGTAGTCACATAAATACAGAAAAAGTTATAAGGGATCTGGGGACCCAAACAGATAGCAATATCTCCTTTGATAATCACATTGCCAAGGTGGCTCGAAAATCCTTCTACATGGCCCATCTAATCTCAGATGGTTTTCATCCAGGACAAAGGAGGTTATTGTGCCTCTCTACGCATCACTTAATAGACCCATTATAGAATACAACGTCCCATTTGGGATGTACCTTACAAGATACCTGCAACATCTGGAAAGACCACAAAAGTACCTCACCAAGAGGATTACTGGCCTCAAACAAATGACCTATGCAGCCTGACAAAAGAAACTCCAGCTGTACTCGGTTGCATACCATTTACTCAGAGATGATCTCTGCTTGACATACAAGGCCATGTCCAACCCAGAATTGATGGATATGCTGCACCTAAAAAAAAATACAAATCCCTGAGAGCCACACGCTCTAGGGATATAAACCTTACCACAACGATAAATAGGACGTGCTGGAGGGATAGATTGCTGACCCAGAGACTCCCCATGCTTTGAACAAGATTCCAATATACATCAGGCAGAGCCCCTCACTAGCACTCTTCAAGAGAAACCTTGACAGGTGGATGGGAAACAGAAAATTTAACCTGGGGATCACTGCAGTGTCTCTGCTGGACAGAGGTGCAAGGAACTAATGACTCTGCTGGTCAGAAGCACAGGGAACTAATCTAAGGGGGTGGTGAAAGCCAACACACTCTAGCTAGGCTTATAAATGCCCTTGGGCAGATAGCCTAGTACTTACCTATGAACCAAAGTATCCTAATGAACTGGGCCCTTTTTTACTGAAAACAAGGGAAAGGGAAAGGCAAAAAGGGGATAGGCCCTTCCACAAGAAAAATAAAAAAAGCAAGTTGACAATGAAAGACACAGACATCAACAAAGCTTTGGCCCCAGAAAAGATCAGCTGCGACTACTCCTGCCTTAACAACCTCCCTCCTTTCCAGTTGATAACAAACACAACAACAGGGACTAGATGTCATGCTGAGAGGATAACCTCAGAAATTCAAGTCAACCCTGACCCACACGTGAAGGAATGCCAAAGGTCTGTGCAGACCAAAAACACCTCCGTAAATCATTTTGCATCTGATTTTACACAAATAAAATATAGACGTGTTTCCCAAGGGGACAATATGGAAAGGATATGTAGAGAATGCCCATTATGTATTTGTTTAATCTAAATAAGATTTGTTCAGTCCCCAAATTAAAAAAAAAAATAATTTAGTCAAGCCTATAATGCCATTTTTGTATATGTTGAGTTGATACACACAGCTCCTTATGGTGTCCAGACCTTTTTTTGGACCTGGCTTTTTTAATCAACTGACTTATCAATTATTAATAGGCAGTATTAGAATGATCAAAGAGTTATTAACAAAATGTCACTAAGGTTTTTAATTTAGGATGTCCACATGTAGAGAAATTAATCAATTAATTTGTCACTTGTGCATATTTTCATATTTATGTTAATATTTTCATAACTGGAAACCCTGTGTGTTATTTAGGAGCATGGTGTGAATGCCATGGTGGGAGACAGGGAAATTCATTGTCAATGCCTATTTATATCAATTATGAAAAGAAACAATATTTCAAAAACCAAGTAACTTAAAAACTGTTCCAAAACATCAGGTAAAAATGTAAATATTCTTGAAGAAAACTGTATTTGATATTTGTACTGTAAGTTGCACATCTTTAGAATTCAGTGTTATTTATATTGCTAATTATACAATTAGACATACGTTTTCATATTTCTGTAAATATCTGAATGAACATGCACTCACAGAGGAATTTCTTGTTGTCATGTGAAACCATGTTTTGTTCAGAAAAATGTTCTAACAATATATGTCTAAATAGTGCAGTTTCTAATATATAACAATTATTTTGTGAAATTTAACAAACATATATAATTCGGGGTTTGTGTACATTATAACATATTATAGTATTTATGGAAAACTATTAATGTACTATTATTATTATTATTATTATTATTATTATGTATTATTGTTACTATAAACATTTTTCCTACTCATAACACTGATATTTGCATGGTGTTAATAGCTTTCATTGTTCATAAAACATTTAAATTTGTTTATTTTCTGGTATTTAAGTTTACTTTTCAGAAAATGCTCTGGAATGCAAGATATGTGTTGGCTCCTAGAGGTGCGACAATCCATACCATATAGGTGTTAATGAACTACCCTTCCATTACTAAGTTACAAAGCATGGTCACCATAGGGCTGGGTGTTTACTTTACAAGCACAAAGTACAGGGCTTGACTCTCACTTTTGGGAAGCATGGCTAGGCTTAAAAATGCTCCCTGAGATCACTTGCCTATTATTTACCTATGGACCTGTGAGCCTATGCATATCACCATTTACAAAGGGGATAAGGAATTCCTAAGATTCTTGTCAGGGGATGACCACTTCCAATTAACTCTTTGTCCTTTGACTAGATGACTGTCCCTGATGTCTTCAATAAATGTCTGTCCCTAGTACTTTCCCATTGCTGCACAAAGGCCTTATATATCTACCTATACCTCAATGATCGTCTCCTACCCACCTGATCATAGGAGGAAGAAATTAGGGGTTCCTGTCGAACCTAAAGAAGTCAAATCTATCACCTTGACAGACAACAGTGTTTCTGAAGGCTGTTCAAGACAGACTTTGCAAAGTTTTCCTCTCTCAGTAAAAAGTGCTTTCTGTCATAGTCTTCTTCCAGTTAATGACAAATATGAATATATATATATATATATATATATATATATATATATATATATATATATATGAGAAAGACAAGCGAAGGTTTTATATCTATATCTACATGCCCATATAGTAGATATATATATATGGTTCCCATTCAGAAGCCTGAAACATCATAAGCCTGAAAATCAAAATCCTGAAACCAAAAGCCTGAAAATTCAGAATCCTGAAAACTCAAAATCCTGAAAGCCCAAAATCCTGAAAGACCAAAATCCTGAAACTCAAAATCCTGAAAACACAAAATAGACATACTGATGTCATTGTGGCTTTGCTATTGTTAGCCCTGTGGTGTTAGGTCATGCATTGGGGTCAGGTAAGTTGGTTTTATTTTAGGGTTAGGGCGGTTTAAGTGAGTTAGGGTTAGGCTAGGTTAGGCATGTATGCAATAGTGACAAATATTGGGGTTAGAGACGGTTTAAGTGAGTTAGGTTTAGGGCGCGGGTCAGGTGAGTGTGCGATAGTGACGGACCTTAGGGTTAGGGTTAGGGTCAGGGTCAGTTGGTAGATATTAGTGTCTTTATAGTGACATATTAGCATTATTTGTGTTTACAGGATTTTGAGTTTCAGGATTTTGGTCTTTCAGGATTTTGGGCTTTCAGGATTTTGAGTTTTCAGGATTCTGAATTTTCAGGCTTTTGGTTTCAGGATTTTGATTTTCAGGCTTATGATGTTTCAGGCTTCTGAATGGGAACCATATATATATATATATATATACGCACACACACACATACATATTTGCTGAAGGTTGGGCGCCGGGCTGGCAACTCAGCACTATAAAATGACTGCCAATCATTAGCAGACCGGAGTTCCGCTGTGGCGACCCCTAACCGGAAAAAGCCGAAAAGACCAACAACAACAAATATGTGTGCGTATGTGTGTGTGTGTGTGTGTGTGTGGAACCATGAACCCTACCAATGTAATGTCATCACTGGCTCAGATACATATGAAGAAAATCCAGTGATATTTCAGGAGTCTGACGGATTGACACTCACAACCACTAGAACACCCCATCCCAGTCCTAATTTGTTGAAAGAAGGACTTGGGATGCTGGATTATTGAAATCAAATAGAATAATGCCATGTGCTTTCACTTCTAACAGCCAGACTACAAATGCCTCACAGCAGGCTTTGGAGAAGGTGGGTGGGCTCATCTAGGCAACATCAGAAGAAAAACTATCCATAATCATCATGGGTTGCAGGCATCCTGACAACAAATGCAGGCAATACCATGGTCATATCGTACATCACAATCATTGGGATATTTTGCGGGCGCACAAACATCCGAATGAGATATTACCAGATAGATGTGCTTTTTCTTACTGTAGGGATAGAACCATCAATTCACATCTCGCCCATTATAAAAGGTATAACCCACCCATCCCAATGCAGAAAACATTATTTGGTGACTCTTTGGTAGGCTGCGTTCCTTGTGGTCACTACAGTGCATGTACACACATTTTCAAAAGTAAAGAATTTACTAGCTGTAGCACTTCCAAAGTGTATCAGATTATAATTTTTGGTAACTGCAGCAGTGACTGGTTAATCTATTTAGCTACATGTATGTGTTCATCTTTTTATGTAGGACAAACTTCTAGACCCTTTAGACTCTGTATAAGTGAACACCTAAGCGAGATTAGAAATAACAGAGCTTCCAACGCCCTATACAAACACACTATCATGCATAAAACTGCTAAATTCAAGTTTATCATAATTGATAAAATCCAAATGCACAGAACCTCCAAAGCAGGTTGGCATGAGATATTAGATTATATGGAGTCCTCTTGGATTACCAGGCTGGGAGCTTTATTCAGACCTGGTCTGAACAAATTAAGCTAAATTTTGTTTTGGTGGTTCTATCTCACATTTACTTGGTTTGTATGAATCTCTTTAAATTTTGTGATATATAAGCAGACACTAGGATGTGCTCTAACTGAATTTTCTGTTGCACTGAAGAAGGCTTATGTCTTAGCCAAAACCGGTTTGCATGATGGAGTTGCCACAATAAAAGCCTAGTGATTTTATCTTCCTTTGTGCTGGATCATCAATTTTTGGATGTACATTTGCTTATGGTTTGATCCGTGCACTTGGTCTACGCTGCGTGGCCTTGGTTTGTTTCATATCGTACATCAACAAAGAGGGATGCGCACACTCCCATCAGCTGTGCAGCACAGCACTGAATGCATGGGATATGGCTATGTACTTGAATATGATGTTAGCACTAGTGTAGATTCCACAAGAGACAACTTACTGATAGAGCAGCTAGGTAGGACCTTGTCAGTTTCCCCCCTCACTGACTGACACAAAAATAGGGACAAGTAGAAATAGATTTCTTTTCATCCCACAAGAACTTCCAGTTCAAAAAGTTATCTTTCTGTTCCCACATTGAAAAATGTGTGAAGTAGATGCATTTTCCATTAGCGTGAGGGGCAAGTTCCTTTATGACTTTCCTCCTCTGACCACGATCCAAAAGATAATCCAAAAAACATTAAATAAACCACCAATACTATTTATTGAAATTTATTGGACATTCCACTGTATTCCACAGAACCAGAATACAATGTGGCCACCCCCCCCCCTTTCAATCTATCTTCCTCTTTTAAAATTAGTGGCTCTCCACTTAGATAGTTAAGGCTTAAGTTATACCTTCTTTCATATTTAACTGCTTAGTGCACACTGCATTGCTTAGGATATTAATCCATTTTTTCATCTTACATTTAAAGTCTGCAAGATTTGTTGCAAGACCACCAATTTTTGGAAAGTCCACATTCTGTCTCTCAGACGTCATCTTGAGATTAGTGCCTCTGTTTTCTAATGGTGAGAGAAGGAGCACAGGGACATTATTTCCTGGAGACTGCTGATCACTGGAAAGTCTAACAACTGCTTCATAGGTGACAGCTTGGAATTTGTGCTTATATTCTGCTTCTGGTGAGAGAAGGAGCAGAGTGCATTGATTCCTGTTTATGCTTGTGCAGTGAGCGTCTTATGATTGACATTCCTAATTGGTCTGGCTGCTATTCAAGATATCTATCACGAAAAGGCTACAACATACCTAAAGACCCTTTCATCATCTTGGACAAGACTGTGGATCACCAAACAGGCTGTGGCCTGCTTCTCATCTTAGGATTGGTGCTAATGTTTTACTTCCGGTGAGAGAAGACGCAAAGGAGCATTGTATCCCAGCAGAGTGAAGCTGTGGTGAGACCAGCACTAGTAGTAGCCATTTACATGACTCTCCTCTTTTCATCATTCTTGACAAACTAATTCTTTGTTTTCAGTAAGTACTGCTTGATTTGTTTCTAACTTCAGAATATCTACCTAAATACTTCCTCCTTAAGTTTTCAAGGTCTGCTTATTAGTTTCCCCTCAAGTGTTTGGCAGTGTCCTGTTTAGACACAGACTCCTTGAGTGACATTTTTCCTATAAAAGAGTGAATGAATTTTCAGCAATACCTAGTTGCACACAGGACAACTAGTTTGTAGTGACAAGCACTGTCCCCTGAGTTGCAAACCGGATACTCCTGACATTGTTTTACATTCATACTCCATCTGTCTAATCAATAAAAAAGGGTCTGCTGGCATGGATATAAACTCTCCCACTATCTCCATTACCAGCTTGGTAGATATGCTTATCCTGATGCAATGCAGAAATTGCCTCATGTTTACTGACAATGAGTTAATTCTCAGACAAACTGATATGGTATGTGAGAGATGTATTTACACAATGTCACTGGAGGCAAAGCTCTCACATAAAAGTACTCCTAATGTCAATAAGGTTGTCAGCAGTACACACGCTGCACCCATCACACACAATTCAAAGCAGACATATAGACCCACATACGCTGAGGGACTTAAATGTAACCTTCCTAAACACCAAAACCTCCTACACAAAGTACACATAACAAATACACTCAGCAGCCCCAAAACAACACCCACATCAACACATACAGCTACAGCTCATGGAGCCTCTACTTCTCAGCTCATAAGGCAAGTCACCACACAATCCAACATTCTGGTCATTGGAGATGCCATTGTGAAGCATGGTGATGTCCCTCATACCAGGCTGAGTAAGAGAAAAGCTAAAGTTAGCTGGTTATCAGGAGCTAGGATCCACCACGGTGCACATATACTCAGCTCACTGGACCACAAGTACCAGTGTGACTCAGTAATAGTCCATGTGGGTAAGACGTACCTCTCTAGACTATATGAAGAGAGACATCATGAAGTTTTCAGAATATGTGTCTCAAGCTGGTATATGTCTAGCATCGAGCAGTATTTAATTTTCTCCAAGGATGATGCCACAATATGAACAAAAGATGAATGATTTTAATAATTGCCTTAGTTTCTTGTGTCATTCTAAGGGGGGTGCAATATTTGTCAGCATGAAAGGAGATGGTCAATAGATCATGCTACTTTGCCAGGGATGGTCTGCACCTCTCCACTCTAGGTTTTGGAATATTAGCTAAAACATTTTCTTCCCTCATAGTGCCTTTTATTTTAGGCAATGCAATGCTTCCAACATAAATCAAAACCAAAAAAAATCTAAAGGTATTAGTGCTCAGTGCTAGGATTCTAAACAAAAAACTCCACTTCATAGAAGCTCTCATCACCCTAGCGAATGCAGACATCTGTGCGATCACTGAGACATGGATTAAAGCTGCGGAAAGCACACCAACAGTGCAAGGTTATAATGCCTTCCACAAATTTAGATGAGCTAATTCACAGGCAGGGACTAAAGGTGGAGGTGTTTCTATTTACATCAAAAATAAATCCACTTCAATGCTGGTCAAACAGGACAATGCACTTGAACTGTGGCATGTTTAAATTAACATAGGCAAAATACAATACCATTTCCTTGCAAGTTGTAACTCCCCCCTATGACTTAGGAAACCCTTACCATGTTTCTAAACTTATTAACACTAACCATCCAACTCAAATACCATATTCATGGGAGATTTTAATTACCCCACTATTAACTGGGAATCCTATATGACACCAAAAGTACATGCACAGAAATTCCTGTATTTTGTAAACATAAAATCTCTGGACCAGACAGTCAATACACTAACCAGGGGTGCAAACATATTGGATATAATCCTCAGTAATATGAGAGAGTGTGCTGCACATCTCCTACTGTAATGTCAGACCACAAAATGGTCTCCTTTGAAGAAAAAATATAACCTGGACACCCAGCTAAATCGAGAATATTCAGGAATTATTGTAAGGCTAACCTCCTGCTACTAAGTGATAACATGGCAAACTTTCAAGCCCACATAAACCCTGAAAACATTGCTGCCTATACAGAACATTTACCAGAAACTCTGTACAAGCATGTTAATAGCTGCACAGAGGCAGCTGTACCCACCAGGAAGAAATACAGAACTAACTCAAAAAACAAGCCACCCTGGCGGAATCACAAAATCAGTAGTCTGTATAACAGAAGGAAGAAATTCATGGCAAAAATTAGGAGGTACAGCACCCAGCAGGATAAAAGCACACTCAAACTAAACAAACAACTCAGTGGATAAATAAAGTCTACCACAGACACATTTAAGGTAAATTTGGCCTCTGGGGCCAAGAGCGACCACAAGACATCATTTAGCTATGTCTGCAACTTCAAAGGCAATGCACAATTGTGTGCAGAGCTTACTGTAAATGGAGCCACCCATACTGTGCCAGAAAATATTGTAAACCTTCTGGCTGACAAATTCAGCTCCAACTTTACCCCTCTCTCCCTGTCAACCTTCCAGCAGGAAATACTGTCAAACAGAACTCCTCCTGTTATCACTAGGGAACGGGTCCTTAATGCTCACTCTAAGGCTAAGAACAATGCATCAATGGGCCCAGACAATATCGAAGATGCTTTATAAATAGCATGAAACATGATCTATCAGGCCCTCAGGAATTGCTATTTAAATGTAGCTTCAAAACAGGCTTCATGTAGTGAAGTAGGTACTGGAGAAATTTCAATTGTGCTTTTATAGGAAAAATGTCACTCAAGGTATATGAATCTGTACAGAGCACTGACAAACACACCAGGGAAAATAATTACATAGACCCTGAAAATTTAAGGATGACGTATTTAGGCAGATATTCTGAAGTTAGAAACAAATCAAGCAGCACTTACTGAAAACAAAGAATTAGCTTGTCAAGAATGATGAAGAGAGGGGAGTCGCATGAATGGCTACTGCCTGGCTACTACTAATGCTGATCTCACCACAGCTTCACTCTGCTGGAATACAATGCTCCTTTACTTCTTGCCTCACCAAAATCAAAATGTTAGCACCGATCCCAAAATGAGAAGCAGCCTGTTTGGTGATCCACAGTCTTGTCCCAGATGATACAAGGGTCTGTAGGCTTGCTGTAGACTTTTCCTGGTAGGTGCCTTGAATAGCAACCAGACCAATCAGGAATGTTAAGCACATACACTCACTGTCCAACCAGAATCAGGAATCAATGCACTCTGCTCCTTCTCTTATCAGGAACAGAATATAAGCACAGATTCAAAGATGTAACATATAAAGCAGTTATCAGGCTTTCCGGTGATCAGCAGTCTCCAGGATATAATGTCCCTGTGCTCCTTCTCTCACCAGGAGAAAACAGAAACACTAATCCCAAGATGACGTCTGAGAGGCAGAATATGGGCTCTCCAGTAACTGGTGATCTTGCAATAGAATTTTAAAGGGAAGATGAAAAAATTAGTTAATATCCTAAACACTGTGGTGTGCACTAAGCAATATCAAAGGGGTAAGTTACGATTTAGCTATCTAAGTGGATAGCCACTGATTTTAAAAGAGCAAGATAGATTGAAAGGGGTGGGCACTTTTGTATTCTGGTACTATGGAATACAATGGGAAGGCCAATATGTTTAAATAATTGAAGGGGAGTGATTTCACAATATGATCATTTTGTGCTTACTCACACCAGCCAGTGAAAGGGGAGAGGGAACTAGAAAGACAGTTCTGTCTGATTCAAAAGTGACACAGCTGTGGTTTCTTTTCAAGTTTTGCTATGCAATTAAAAGCAGAATACAAATAAAGCACAGTGTAAAAAAATAAATCATAGTATAAAAATAGGAAAATGCAATAAAATAATGTGAAGTACAAGAAATCAAAGGTAAACTAACCTTTTTTCTCAGAGCAAGCTGTGAAATAGTCTGGGTGAGCTTTTCCAGTAAAACATTGACATGCTTTATTTTACCCATTAAATAGAAGGCTTAGTTCCTATCTCCATCCCCTGAGTTCATAGATAATTAACCTTAACTGACCTGTTCTAACTTCTGTGTGACTTCTTAATTGACCTGTTCTAATTTCAGTCTGTCTCACAAGAGAGACAGCTTGGTCTCTTTTCAAGTTTAATATGCAATTAAAAGCAGAGTACAAATACAACACAGTGTGAAGAAAACAAATCACAGTACACAAAATAGAAAAAGGCAATAAATAATATAAAATACAAGAAATCAAAAGCAAACTAACCCTTCCCTTGCAGCAAGCGGTGGCAGAGTGTGGGTGAGCTTCTCCGGTAAAGTAGTACAGATGATACTGAAAGAAAATAAAGAAGAAAGACTGACAGCATGTGACATGCCTAAAACCCTTAATAAACTGATAGCATGTGACATGCCTAAAACCCTTAATAAACTGAGCCTTCAAGCAATGTGGCAGATTTTAGAGTCATCCGGCATAGGAAAAAATATTAACACCATAAAAATGTTATGAAAATTCATGGGTACTATTTAGGATAAATGGGAGGATGTGGAAAAAAATAAGTGCTAAGAGATGAGTAAATGATGGGATGTCCAATGAGTATGTGCTTATCTTTATTAGTAATGAATGCAGTAGTACCAAAATGCAAATATGAAATTAGCGAGGCAAGATGTGAGATGGAAGGAAATGTTATATTACCAATATGTATGATATATGCATGTTCTAATAAAAAATAACGGATAGATAAGTGAGGTTCTAATAAGGATCAAAAGGATATTAAAATCTGGTCTGCAGTTAAACAAAATGAACTGTAAGGGTTTTGGAAAGATAAAAAAGTAAATGGAATATATTTCACAAGAAACAAAATAAATTCTTTGGGATTGCCTTTTTGTGAGTGTGAAAGTGTAATAAGTCAACGGACAGAAATACTGGAACAAATAAAAACATTAGCTTGGAAGAAAAGTTTTTATTTATAATTTCAGAAAAATACATTAATACTGAATGCTTACATATTAGGAAAATAGTATACAGGGGGATATAGGGTCTATATTAGATCACTGAACGCTTAAAAAAGTGAATGGTTATTGATCGAACTTATGTATGTGAAAGCTTACAATCTCGAACTTTCAGAACAGCGATTTTTTTCCTAGGAAAAAAAAATCGCTGTTCCAAAACATACACACAACACAAGCACACCAAACAAACAGCAATCCATACACATACACCTAAAATCTGACATCTAACCCTACACTAAACTATACACACACCACTAACTATCCACTTACCTTAACCCAAACCCTAACCCTAAGGTCCGTCATTATCGTACACTCACCTCACCTGCTCCCTAACCCTAACTCACCTAAACCTGCCCTAACCCTCACATCCACACAATCGCACACATACTTAACCCGTGCTCTAACCCTAACTCACCTAACCTGCCCTAACACTCACATCCACACAATCGTACACTTACGTGAACCTGACCCGTAACTTTCCACCACAGCACTGAAAATACCAAAGCAACACAAACGGACAACTAAATTATTTCCCTAGGAAAAAATTCGGGTTTCTGTTGCTTCGATATTTTAAGCTTTCGCTTACATAAGTTTGATCAATAACTGCTCGCTTTTTTAAGCATTTGGTGATCTAATATAGACCCGGGGAAATATATGTTTCTCACTCAAATGGAAACAAAATGGCTATTAGACATTTATTTTAGCTTCATTTGGGGCTTAAGGCTTAACCTGGTGAGAAGGATAATTTATAATAAAAAAGAAAAAGGTGCTATTAATTTAGAAAAAAATTCTGTGGTGAATTTAGCATCTCTGCATTTATTTTGGGAAATGAGAAAGGTAAAGAAAAGACAAAAAAAATGATAGGTAGGATGCTATATGAAAAATATAGAAATATTTGGGATATAAAAAAAGAAAGAAATGGAAAGGATGAAGAAAAAGAATATGATAATAGTATACAATTATAGAAGTTTAACGTGAGTGAGTTGATGAGAAAAGAACGGTATAACATGCTTTCAGGAAAAAATGTTGGTGTACTCATGGAAGGGATTAAAAGAAAATGAAAAAAAGCAATAAAAGACAGAAGAAGAAAAAGAGGAGGAGGAGAAGATCTGAGCATTTTCTGAAGTAGAGGATTTTTTGTGGACAATTTTATTAGACAAGTTACAGGTGAAAGGATATCGGAAATATAGCGTGCTAGAGGAAAGATAATGTGTTGACTCTAGAGAAGAAGAAAGAACAAATTAAGTTTGGCAACAAACTAAGTTGTCCGGGGACATCTTCAAGAGCGGTTAAACTGATATTAGTGGGAGTTATGCAGGTTAGGGAGATGAAAGGGTTAAATGGAGGGAGGAAATGAGGTAAGGGTGAGGAGGAGCTTGGGGGGGGAGGGTTTAGACAAGTGTAGTTGGGTAAGTAATCACATTTTGGCGTGAACTTGCTAAGGCAAGGTAGGTATTCCGGTGGAAGGTAGGCCTGGGGATCTGGTGAGTTGTGATTACAGGTAGTATATTTTTTGTTTGGGTGTGCAGTTAAGCTGGGGGGAAGAGAGTTTAAGAGGAAAGAATTTGCACTACTGCTTTTATAGGATATTATGTAAAAATGAATAAATAAATAAATAAATAAAAAGCTATGTATTATTATAGATATGGGAAGGTCCTTATAAGCAGTTGTCTGGTCCAGCACAAAGTCTTACTAATCGGGTTACTGCGGCATATTTGTGCCAGAACTGGGTTTATTTACAGGAGTTACAGTGATTTGGATGGAACATTGTTCGGTAGGGTGCCTGCTTGCTCCGAGACTTGTATAGCTTTGAGTCATTGGGAGCAGGGCCATACCACATTGTTGCAGACGGTCAAAAAAAAGGGGACGTTGTGTTTGGCATGGAAGCTGCCCTTTACAAAGGTTGTACACCCATTCACTCTGGTCTTGGGTGACTTTCCTTAATGCGATGGAATTCAGTGGTTTGGGGGTCGGAGGAAGCCAAGATGGCCATTTCACAGGCTGTGAGTTCCGCTGCTCAGGGGGTGCTACTGTGCATCTGCGGGATAGCGTCGACATTTGGCAGTGTGTCATTTCAAGAACAAGGAAACACTCTCTTTAAAAAACAGCAAAATGGAATGCGTCTCGATCGTTGACTCACAGAGAGTTAGAATACTATTTGTAATGCTGGTAAATCAGCTTTAATATGTACGCATACAAACATGTGGCACTGAAGATATGGAGCCATTCCAGCCTGTGAGACATGGTGACTTTGTAGAGAGTTACACATGGATTTTGCAAAGTGCAAACTTGTTGTAAAAGCAGCACACCATGACAGTGGACATTTCCCCTCTTTGTGTCTGTCTTTCTAATCCAGCAGTTTACTGTGGCCTAACTGGTACTGTAGTATTTTGGATAAACAAATATGAAGACTGGACCATAGGTAGGGGCTAAGGTCTTGCCATTCCATTGCTTTTGCAGAGTGTCTGATCAGTTGAGGAAGGGACTTTCGCTGGCAGTTGTTTTGTGTCATGGTCCCGGACTTGTAATTTTGTATGTTTTGTTTTTATTATCAACTATCCTGCTGGGAATTGGTGGATGGCTAGATAGTGCCATTATACATACAGGCGGGTATACAGGCGGAATGCTACTTATTGTGTGGTCATCAGGGGTGTGGGCTATCCGACGCTAGTGCGCTATTTATTGAGGATTTTGCTTGATTGTTCTCTTTGTTTGGTGTGTCACTCAGATCTTGTTTTTGAGTTTTTCATGGAAGTTTTGTCTGAAGTGGCGTTTTTTTTGTGTGAGTTCAGGCTTTGATTGGAGTTGGGAGTTTTTTTGGGGTGGGGTCGTCACATATAGAATTTGTTTGGTTGGTGCAGCATGTGGGGAGGTTTGAAGATGTCCTGGAATGTGGTATGTAATTTGGATGACTGACATGTCTTTTTCTTTTTTACAGATGGGGTCTTGGAATGCTGTGGCTGTAATTTGATAGGTGGGTATATGGTGGAGCTTTTTCTTCACATATTAGAGGGCGTACTTTTCTCCTTCTCTTTGTAGATGATGGTGTGCCGGGTACCAGTTGTGGCGATACACAGTGAATTCGCAGATGATGGAAGCAGTGGTGGTCAAGGAGGTTGCATGGGGAGCACAAGTGGGCAACTGTTAATGATGAAAAGATGAAGCTCAGTGGACCATTAGTGGGTGGATTGTGTAAGCGCTCTTGAGAGGTGATGGTTACTAAGCCTAGTCTGGGAAGTACTTAACTTGACATGATGGCATGCTTTGGTTTGGTTATTATGCACTTGTATTTGGAGGTAAGGTGCTGGGGAGGCTGGGTTGATGTCTGGTAGAGGGTAGGTTAAACACTTGTTTACTTTTACTCATTAAGGCATTGTTAAGGTTAGTACAGCTGAGTAGTGTAAGGCCAAGGGAAGAGAAGGCATGTTGAGGGTAAGTTATAGGAGGGTTTAGTAGTTGTTTAGGGGTAGTTTTTGCATTCTTATGGATGGGAGAAGAATTACTAGGTTAAGGGCTTTGAAGTTGTTGCTGAATTAGCAAGGTTCTCAGGTAAGAAAGATTCCTTAATCCAGAGGGCTCTGCATGTTGCTTTATTTAAGAGGGATGTGGGTGATTGTTGCCCAGGTTCTAAGGGTTATAGGTAGAACCATGGGGGGGGGGTTACTCCACAGGTTGGTAATGGATTTTCCTTAATTATGGTTAACAATGTTGTGGGGTATTACTTGGTTGGAGAAAGAGTGATATTTAATTATAGAATAGGCACTTTTATGCAAAGTCAGCGGTGTCATAACTCTGTGAGGTGAAGGTAATCTTACGGGTATTTTGTTAACGCATCTTAATTTTCATTGTGTTTTGTATGTGGTAGTATCTGCATTTTAAGCAGTTAATGTAGGAGATATGCCAGTAGTGCTTTATACTGTCATTAAGTAGTGCTGATTATGTGTGAATGAAGTATTTACAGTTTTTTTTTTTTTTTCAGATCCCTTGGAAGTGCAAATGGTAGGTGCGACGAAGGTGGCTTTGACAGGTGTGAGAAGAGGTAGAAGATTATGTTGGTTGAAGGAGTGGTGTGAAAAGAGGTCATGGTCTTTTAGCAAGACAGTGACATCTGGAATTGTTTGTTATATTTTCTTCCCATTAGTTACAACGTAATGGTTTGTTTTACTTGTTTTGGGTGGGGACCATCAGGAGTGAACTTGCATTGTATTACTGGTTAGCTGGGATTTGGGTAGGATTGCAGCCTTCAAGGGTAGGGGATTACTGGGTTGCATTGAGTAAGTGGGTTAGGTGGTGAGCTACATGGGTGTCCTTGCATGTACGTGTGGTTGGATTTACTGTACTTAAAGGAGAAAAAAGGCATGGTTTAATTTCTACACGCTGGACGAGGTTGGCATGTCACTAATCTTGTTTTGCCCAGGGGGCATAGGGTATCTTCAGTTTGGTATATTGTTGGTGGCATTCAAGGGTATTTATAGAGCAAGAGGGGTCAGACTGCTAAAGCTATCATGGGGTTAGGTACCTTACTTTTGATATGGGTTGTTGGTGTTGGCAAGGCGGTTGTTAAATGGCAATTTGAAGTTTTCAGGTTCTGCATGTCATTGGGTAAGTGAAAGGGTTTGTTATGGGAAGGGTGGTATGCAATTGCTTTTAGTTAATGTTGGTGGTTGGGGGTTTAGTATTCTTGGTCCAGTGGCAGGTAATGCCCTGGTAAGCATTAGGTAATTGCCAGGGGCTGGTAATATCCTGGTAATTATTATACACTGAATGCCATTTGGCCTTATCCCCTAAGGGTGTCTAGTTGATGGAAGTTGGTGGAGTGAGGGGGAACAGCCTGGGCAGGCTGGTGGCAGAGAAGAGGGTCAGGCTTGCCCTCTTCTGTTCCCCCTCTGGTGTCTGGATGTTCATTTCAAGGAAATGGGGAAAGGAAAAGGAGCAGCTGGACGAAGCTTGCTGGATAGGTAAGCAAGTGGAGGTAAGGATGCTGCGTATTTGGTTGGAAGATAATTCAGTGAATGGTGTATGAAGTGAGCTGGGACGCTGCTTCATATGAGTAAGGTCATGCCGTCCTGAATTATTTGGCTGGATGGGCAAGTCAAATGGGATATGAAGCGAGTCTGGGATGCTGCTTCATAAGTAAGGTAAGCGAGCAAAGGTATGGACACTGCTTACTGGGCAGGATGAGTAGGTACACTGTCCTGATTAACATTACAAGGAGGGGTATGCTGTGTTAGAATGGCAGTCATGGCTTAGTGGTAGATCATACAGACTAATGTTACCAAGGTCCTGGGTTTGAGACTGGCAGTGGGAATTTCTTTGACATGTTGGGATGGTGGCCTAATGGCTAAAATGTTTTGCAACACACACATATAAGGTGCAGGGTTTGAGTCTCACAAGGGGTAATTGGCTAGGCTTAAAATGGCTCACTAGGGCAAGTAGCCTAGTACTAACCTATAAGACCTATACTATGTCCAATTGTAATTAATAAATCTGATCAAAGTTATGTTAAGGAAGTTTAATAAAGGTCGTCAAATGTCATTCTGTGTGATGTGTTTATTGAAGGGGACCTGGACAAAAAATATTTTTGATCCGGAAAAAACAAAATAATTGTGGGAAAAGTTTAAAACTGAATATAGTTGTGAAGGGTTTAAATGTATAAATATGAATATGACATTATATGGGAAGTATGAGAATGTAAAGGAATGTGACATTGATAAATAGGATAAAGTACTTTCTGCTGTGCAAAAAGATGTGAGAATTTGTTATATAACAAGAAGATGGAAGAGGATAATGTATTAGCTAAAATTAAAAGATGGTTATGGAAGCAATAGTAGGGCTAGACGGTAAATATAAAAGAAAAAAAATGAAAGAAATGGAACTGACTTCTTGAGGTATTTTGTTTTGATAACTTGAAAATAATGTTATGTATGAATGTAAAAAAGGAGTGTTTAAATAATTGATTTAGTTTTTTTATATGGTATAAAATAAATGTTAATGTTAATAAATCAGGACTCATTGTGCAGGTATCCCATTCTTAGTACAATGGCAGCTGGGAGAAGAAGGGAAAGTGGCAATATGGAGATATATGATGTAGAGTTCGAGATGGGCAGCAATGTAAACAGAAATTCAGAAATTTTGTTTTAACAAAACTTGTTTGGTAAAATTGAGACAGTGACTGTTGCAGAAGTTGTAACACATAGAAAAGAAACTGAAATTGCAGCCCTGCATTTCAGAGATTTGCAGGTTGGAGTACGAGAGAAAATGATACAGAAAGGGGTGCTGGCTGGAGGAAGGGCAGGTAGCATTGAGGGATAAAACTATGGGTACAATTCAACAAAGTGAAGGAGAGACTGAGGTACAATTGTAATTGTAAATAAGACATATACATAAACTCCTCACATATTACCCACTCAAAAGGACTGAATCTATTATGCAACATCAACAAAACCTGCTGGAGAAACAGGTTTGTCGCCCAGAGGCTATCCTGTCTCTGGAATAGACTTCCCATACATGTCAAACAGAGTACCTCACTGATGCTCTACAAGTGCAACCTTGATAAGTAGATGGGAAACCACAAATTTGTCCCAGGGGTTCCACCTTTTTCCCTTATTGTCTGGGGTGACAGGTTCTGACTGAGGTTTCTTTTTTGGGGATAAACTCTTGGCTAGGCTTTTAATGGCCCCAGGGCCATTAGTCTAGTAACCTACTATGATCCTATGAACAAAATCTAAGAACAGGAGTAAGACACCAAATATATATATATATATATATATATATATATATATATATATATATATATATATATATAGATATATAGATAGATACACACACACACAAGGAATGCATACAAAAATGGAAAGAGTATTATATTATCTCCAAAGCCAACTTCATGCTACTTAAGTCAGAAGTGACAAACTTCATGACACCCATGCAGACAGGAACTGAAAGTTTGATGGCTGAATCCTACACTAAGGCACTGTACGAGCACATCCACTCGTGCATGAATCATGCCATCCCCAATAGAACCAATAGATGCTTTCCTCCAAAAAAAGGAAGCCAATCTGGTTGTCCCTTGCCATAAACAAACTTTACAATAAAAGGAAGAAACTGTTGCAGAAAAGAGGAAAATCTCAGGATGTAAAAAACTCCCTTACTAGCCTCAGTAAGAAGCTGAGATCCCTCATAAAACCCTCCAAAGCTAGTTACGAAAATAAAATTGCCAAAGATTTCAAAGACAACCACAAGGCATTCTTTAGTTATGTCAAGAATCTAAGTGGCAATGCTCAGATCTGCTCTGAGCTACAACAGAATGGCATTAAATATACTGATCCCAAGGATATTGCCAATATCCTGGCAGATCGATTTAGTGCAAACTTCACCCCCCTCTCACCCTCTAAACAGCCCATCTCAATACCAAAAGATTGCCAAATTCTGGTAATAATGGCCACACAGGTAAAAAACGCACTCTCCAAAGCTACAAATACAGCATCCATGGGGCCAGAGAACATCCCAGGCTGTGTACTACATGAACCAAAGAATGAACTGGCACCTCACCTAAGCATCATGTCAAATCATAGCCTCACCTCAGGCTTCATGCCCACTGAGTGGCACACAGTTTCAGTTATCCCACTCCACAAGGGGGGAATCCACCTTGAATCCCGGGAACTACCGCCCCATCAGTCTGATTAGCCTGATCTGCTAGGCCATGGAACGTGTTATCATGGAACTTATAAACAAAGACATTGGCAACCTTCAAACCCTGGAATCCATGCAGTTTGGGTTCGTGAAAGGCCGATCTTGTCTCCTGAACCTGACTGACTTCTTCGAATCAGACTCCAGAGCTGTGGACAAGAGTAAGGTGGTCCACATAGCCTATTTGGACCTTGCCAAGGCCTTCAACACCATCCCCCATTCTGGAATCATAGATAAACTTACTAAGCTGGGCATTAATCCCTACATCACTCAATGGATTGCCAACTGGCTTACTGACAGAACTCAGATTGTAAAAGTAGCTGACTCCAAATCCAGCTCCAGACAAGTGACAAGTGGAGTGCCTCTGGATACAGTCCTGGGACTGCTCTTGTTTGGCATCTACTTCTCTGAAGTACAGGCCAACACTAAGGGACTCTGGCTAACAAAGTTTGCAGATGACTGCAAACTGGGAGCCATTATTGAATCCCCAAATGATGTGGATATTCTACAAAAGGGCCTTACAGAAACAGATGCTTGGTGCCAGAGCCATGGGCTCAAGCTCAATGCCAAGAGATGTATAGTTATCCCCTTTGGGAAAAAAACATGTACCAGTGAATTACCACATAGATGGCAGTACAATAAAACACCAAAAGTGTGATAAGAGACTTAGGGACACAGATGGACAGTAGTCTCACCTTTGATAACCACATCACCACAACAGTCAGGAAATCCTTCTATGTGGCACAACTCATCACTAAGGGCTTTTCATCCAGAAAAAAAAGAGGTCATTGTCCCACTGTACTCATACCTCATTAGACCCATTATAGAATACAATGCCCCATTTGGTATGCACCTCTCAAGACATCTGCATCAACTGGAAAGGACACAGAAATACCTCACTAAAAGAATCCCAGGCCTAAAGCAGATGCCTTATGCTGACCGCCTAAAAAAACTCCACCTATATCATCACTCAGAGATGATCTCTGCTTAACATACAAGGCCATGTCAAACCCAGAGCTGTTGTACATGCTACACTTAAAGAAATCCCAATCCCTGAGAGAGACACGCTTCAGGGATCTAAACCTTGTCATCACAATGAACAAAACATGCTGGAGGGATAGTTTCCTGACCCAGAGACTCCCCAGACTCTGGAATAGACTGCCCATACATGTCAAGCAGAGCACCTTCTTGACCCTCTTCAAAAGGAACCTTGATGATTGGATGGGAAATAGGAAATTCACCCCAGGGATCACATCAGTCTCCCTGCTAGACAGGGGTCCAGGGAAGTAAATACTGTGGGAAGAAATATCCAGGGAATTGTTATGGCTAGGCTTGTATGGGCCCTAGGGCCAATAGCCTAGTACCAACCTATGAACCTATAAACATATGACATATCGATAATATAATTGTGCTATGTGCCATTAGGGATAAGCACACCAGGCCTGGCAGCATTTAGTTTACTTGGAAAACAGACGTTTTCTGACATTATGTTGATTTTATTTATTTATTTATTTTATACATGTCCATTTTCAGCGGAGGCCGGGAGAAAAGCTCCACAGAGGAAAATAATGCAAATACATAAAATTCGAGGTTCACATAAACAGAATTAGAGATACACATAAATACATCACAATTGTTTTAGATACATTGTAGTTGATATTCTAGGTTGATATCCCATTGCTTATATCAACCTAGACACTGCAGAAAGGACAGAACTGTTACTGAAAGGATATGAACTCAGAGAATATGTTTTTTCATGAAATAACTTTGTTTACACTGTGCAAATCCTGGATGTAAATGCAATAGTGCAGTTTAGGACTAATGCAGAAAAAGAAACTGTAGAAGATTATTTAGTGACAAATTATGAAAATGTGCATGATTTTATAACAATTACAGAGAGCAGAGGGGTATGAACCGGAGGGTGAAAATGTGTATTAACTTTAAAAGTAGACAGTTGTAAAGTTCAACATATCCTCAGGGTCATTAGTATAAATAGTGTCAAAGGGGATACTGAGACATTGGGGACAACCAAAAACTTGTTTCTATGGAGCAGAAAGACATTTGCTTGGTCAATGTAATAACAGAAGATGCTTGCAATGTGGAGAAAATGACATATTGCCAACATTTGTGCTGCAGAATGATATGAATGTAAAACAACATATACAATTTAACTGGACTGTGAGGGAAATGGAGAAAGCAAAAGGAAATGTTTTAGAAGGACAAAACGAAAGTGAAATTGAAACTGTGACAGAAAATAAATGTGTGTATAACATTGGGAAGTAGTAGTATTCAAAGGAGACCAGTAAAATGAAAAACAGAAATGGGATGGGGAATAAGAAGTGCAAAAGTCATCAACTCCACTGTTACAAAACAGATATGAGACATTAAGGTATGAAAACAGTGTTGTAGAAGGTAGTGTAAGGTTGCAACAGGTTAAAGGAAGAAATTGAGAGAAGAGTGAGAGATAGAAGAAGAAAGATTAAAGAAAAAATAGAAGAAAAAGAGGAATGGGGAGTCTAATCTAGTATCTGTTAATGCAAATAGTTCAGTGCATGATACAAGAGGATTATTGATGTAGCAATAGTGTAATAAGTTGCAAACAGATATAACTTGTTTAAAAGATATAAGAATTTGAAAAAAAGAGGTAGGAAAATTGTATGTAATTTGGGGGAGATGGGTGGCTGTTACATTTTTATGTAAACAAGATTATATAACAACATTAGACAAGTAATTGTGGAAACAGGATAATAATGTGTTGGCAATGTTAAAAATAACGGAGTCCCTGTAAGAATTATTGTGGCATATGTATATAGAGATATCAAGGAAAGGGAGAAATTATTTGAACAAATAAAACCATACTCAAAAGAAAACATGAGCAAAATTTTAATTTCCATTGCTAGGTTACGAAACAGAAAGGAAGGATTTCAAAAATTGTAAAAAGTTCTAATAAAGTCTTAGTATGGTTGAGATGAAGAATAGGAATGAAGATGTTTTGCATACAGAAGAGCTAATGTTAGCACATAAATTGATTATGTTTTCTGCCACTTAAGAATATGTAAAGCCAAGATGAATTAGAGTAGAATTCTGCAGTTTATTAAGGTATTTGAGAAAGAGTAGGGATAAATAAACTATTATTAGACAAGGTAAAGAATCAAATAAACTAAATTGGATATCTAGCAGAGAAAACTTGATAATGAGGCAAAAATGTTGTGGAAAGAACATGAGACAAAGATTTATGTAAAAAGACTGGGATAAGTGGTGGATAGAACATAAAAAAAAAGGTTAAATGTCATGTCTAGAAACAAAGTTTATTTTAATGCAAAAGTAAATATAGACAGCTTTCAAAAGATATGATACATTTGGTAGAATAGAACAATTAAGACTATGTAAAAAGATTAAAGAAAGTATATGAACAAAATAAAAAAGAATACAGAACTTTTTTAAGAAGGCAACATTTTTGGTACAATGGACAAAGAAGAAAGCATTGTCATTTTTATTGAAAAGTGTTAACGCAAAATAAGTGTCAGAAGAATTAATAACAGGAAGGAAAGGTAGTTAAAATCAGGCAGAAATAGAACAAGAAGAAAATAAATTTACAACTAAACTGTATGAAGAAAATAGACATGATAAAAAAATCTGTTGAAGACATTTTTTTGAAGAAGAGAAGTAACATTTCAGCATATGGGAAGAATGTAGTTAAGTGTGATGGTTAATGGCTGGGTGAAGAAAAGTATAAAAATCGGTGAGATGAGGATGTTTATTGAGAAGTGTTACTTTTTCATTAACAATAAATTTCGTGGCAATAAATGTAAATAAAGGAATGGAGTAAAGGAAATGTAAATTTAGAGGGGGAATGGAAATATATTTAATAATGACATTTTCTCATGACATGGTTACTGTCCCCAAAATAAAGTATGGTTTGTAGAAGAGATAAGAAAAGTAGATGAATGGTTGGGTTTTGTAGGATTAAATATTATTAATAAGGAGAAAGGGGATTTAGAGGTTAAGCAGGGGTGTATCTTAATAAAAAGAGATGCTGAGGTAATGTTTAGAGAATAAAACAATGATATTATTAGAAGATGAGCAGAAGATATATGATAGAAGCCATTTAGATTAAGTTTCAAAAAGTATATTTGATAAATATAATTATTTTAGGCAAAATGAATTTACAGGAAAATTAGAAAGGGAATTGCTAGAAATAGTGTTTAATATTATATGTGAGTTGAGGTTAAATCTCATGGATACAGAAACTGTGTACAATAAAGCAGAAAGGGGGTTAGATCTAAAAAAATTGCGTTCTTATCATCATGTTTTTAATGGATTTTGAAAATTATAAAATACGAAAGGGGTATGTTCTTAGCAAAGATTTTACAGATAAAGAATTATGAGAAGTAGTATGGGAGATGAAGTAAAAGGATATAAAAAGAAAAATCATTAGAATGGAGACAAAATATGAAAGAATGGGAAGTGGAAATTTGAGAGAGAAAGGGGAAAAAAAGAAAGAGAAATGTGGTATGAGAAAATCATATTAAAATATTTTATACTGAACCTATAAGACAGTGAAGGAGACTATAAAATGTGAAGAAGGGGAAAGGTTTTATGTGGAGATTGATGATGAAAAAAATGCAGGTGGAAGGGAGAGATGAAGGCTAAAGCAATAAAAGAAAGAACATGTATAAAAAGTAACGTGGAAAAGGCAATAGAGCATGTGTTTCTGAAGTGTCTGTGAGTGGTCAATCCATGGAATATGCTAATATAATATAATATAGTATGCTTTTGTGAACATGTTAGAGGGATTTTAAATGGAAAGCACCGCTTAAGGATGTTATAAGGAAGATAATGAAAATATGAAAAATAAGAAAGATAAACTATGTATAACAACTGCATTCCTTATTTACCAAGAAAGAACGAAATATTTGTTATTTAGTAAAGTACAGAATAGAATAGAATTATAACAATTTTGTAAAATGGTGGACTGGGTAATATGAGAAAATATTTTTTGCTTTGTTTTTATATATGATTTGCATTATTTATTTTTTATCTTTGGATTGTACTGAGGTTTTACAATGATTAGGTTATAGAATGTATTTAAGAGATGATGACTGCATGACTTTGATATAGAATCCCTACTCTTTTCTACATTGAGGAGAGGTGCCATACCATTTCCATTCCTTGAACAGTGAGTCTGGTAAAAGGGCTGCAGTGGAGAGCACTAGTTTGTAATGTATAGTAGAGATAACACAAAAGGAATGTAGAATATACCAGAGGAGCAGAAATGTATTTACAGGATTGCATTAAGCAATACAAATTTGGAGGGTGTATTGGATGTTGTGGATGTTACAAATAGGTAGTCTAACTGCCTGCAACACTAGTCAACTAGGAGAAGGAAAGGGAATACACTGATTAATAAGGGATTTAAGTAAAAAGAAATGACGGAGGAAGGTAGTAAACTACTAAAGAACACATGAAAATGGAAGCATTTTAATGAAACTTGGATAAAATAGTAAGTAATGTTTAAAACTTTCTTGGAAGCAGAAAAAAGGTAACTAAGTAAAATAGAATATGAGAACTTGGGGAACAACTTTTAAGGAAGGAATGGAAGACAAAAGTGAGACAGTAAGATAAACAGAAAAGAAATTGCATTAAAAAATTAAGACAATGTTGTATTGACTGAAAATTTTCTAAAGGGAAAAAGTTTTATTATTTTTAGGAAAGGGTGTAAAAAGGAAAAGATATGTATGGAGTACTACAATGCAGACAAGAAAAACTATGAAGATAGTAAAACAATTTATTGAAATAATGTATATTAAAGAAGAAATTGAAAAGGGAAGAAGCTAAGTAAAGAACATTTTTGGGAGAGCAAAATGTAAATTAGAAAAAAGAATTAAAATGAAAGAAATGGAAGAAGTTATAAAAACAGAAAGGAAGAATCATCGGGTTTGGATGGGTTAAGTTATGGATTATATAAGAGAATGTGATTAAGGGAAAAGGTAGTAGTTGTAGAAATACTGAATGGATGATTAGAGGAAGGGTTAGCAGATGAGAATAGATGTGTTGGAGTAACTAAATTTATACATGAAAAGAGTGACAAAATGTTGACAATTGGAAGCCAATAACAGTGGGGAATAGCAATTATAAAATCGTTATAAACCTAATACAAAAATTATGCATATTATTTTGGAAAAAGTGCTAGTGAAAGAAGCATATAGAATAAAGGAAAATAAGTGAAGGTAATGTTAGTAATAAATAATAGAGTCTGTTTTAAGAGAGAATAAAGATAAAAAGAAAATCAGTCAAGGAAATGATGGTGATAAGTAACAGATGCTATTTTAAGGAAGAATAATAAAGATATACTCTGGGATTCAATAATGCCTACACTAAGTGTACACTATTATGAATGTACAAACAACACAGACATAACTCACACCTCCTTCCTCCTATTTTTAGTTTTCCTACTAATATTCTTACAGCTTTAAATATTGACAGGGGTTCATAAAGGTTACCACAAAGTGTAGGCACTTAGTGTAATCTTTATGAGTGTCTAGAAAGCACAAATAATGTGATAAGATTATTCTTGAATACATACCTTGTACACTTTGCATTAAAGAGGTTAATTTGAGAAAGCATTCTGTCTTTTAGAAAAAAAAATGGATATATGTTAAATACACTGGGAAGTTGGGATGTGTGTGTGTGTGTGTGTGTGTATGGTTCCTGCAAAAATGGAAAAAAAAAACTGTTAAAGGGTTTTTCAATTTTATTTGGGGATCAAAATGAAATCTAGTTAGCTGAGGAATAATATATAAAAAGAAAAATGAGAAGACTTGAATAAAAAAAAAAAGTTGTATGTTTGGCATCTACACACCTTTTGGTGGTATTAAAATATGAAAGAAAAAGAAAGCAACTTGGTATAGGAAAATACTGTATATGGAACACTGAGAGATGGAAAAATGAAAAGGGAAAGAAAATAAGTAAAATAAACATGAGCTAGTGGTGAAACAATATGATAATAAGTTGAAATTATGTAAAACAAAGACCGAGGACGTTAAAAAAAAAAACAAAGGAATTGCATAAATGATAATGAAGAACATATTTAATGTGTTCATGGAATGATCATAAGGCTGGGTTAAAAATCTGTAAAAAGGTAAAAGAGAAAGGTTTTACATTTTTTATGAGGCTGGTGATGGTTATTAAATGAGATGCCTGCAAACAAAAAGTATGAAATAGAAAACAATGGAGGAGGAAAATGTTAAAGATTGCAATACAGATATTACCACTATACTTTATTTTTTGGAATATAAAGAGAATGGAGATATTTGGAAAAAAATCAAAATGACCATAAGTGAGAAAGCTTTCAAAATATAAACATGGATATAACATTTTAAGGGGAAATATGAGGGAAAAAAACAAAGTGAAGATGACAAAAGCAATAGTTGTGGAAAAGAAAATGGATTTGCCATATAATAAAAATATGAATGACAAAGGTGTGTTGGCTGAAATAAAACAGATGGCTGATGAGAAAAGGATGGAGATAGAATGAATGATGTTAAAGTTTACAAAACTGGCAATGTAAAATACTGCAATATTATAAATATTACAACTGCTGAAATTAAATCAGAAATGTGAATAGAATGGAAGGGGTGTGACATATTAATACATACCTATACCTATATCCATCCATGCATATATCTATCTGTAAAGCAATCCCTTCTTTTATCAATAAGTGCATGGGATATTTTAAATCTACCCAAGCGACCAGTAACTCAAGCAGATGGAACCTTAATTTAATGTTTCATACAAAGGATGGCTCCCCTCAGGAGTGCAGCACCTCCTAATGCTGTCCTGCAACTTCAGTAATTTGCAAATAAATCCAGTCACCTAGAACTGGACTAGAACTCATGGTCTTATAGTCTCCTGGCACCAAATTTTGATACTAAAACTATCTATTACAGTAGATGTCTTTGACCAAACATGTTGGGAGTTTAGGCTAATGCCAGTTTCTGTTAGTTCAGTAACGGGTAGGAAGAGGAGAGTTATGAGGGCAATGAATGTGGTGAAATCTATGAATAAGGCTCCAATGAGATTATCATTGTCTATTTCCAGAAGCACCTCATTGATTAGGGGCTAGAGGGTGGTCACAGTAATCTATCCAGGTCAAACTACATGCAGTTTTTGGGATAGTGTATAATACTGATACATATAGTTTTATAGCTGCATGTAAACAGATTTTTCACAGGTTTTACCCACTGTTGGTAGGATGGAAAAGTAGATTGATTAAAGTGTTTTCCAGATATAGGGCATTACATTTTTGGGGAGACAGATGTATATATGTGGGAGATGAAGTGTGATAAAATTGCTGCAGTGGTGGATAAAGTATTGGTTAACAAGTTCACAAGGCAAAACTGATCAAGCTGCTTTGGTCTGGATTTTGGCTTTGTGCTGCCTTTTTTTTTTTTAAAGCAGTGTCCTTTTGCAACTGGCTGAGCAAAGAGCTGAATGACATCTCACATGACTGTAGGGCTACTCGTTCCTAGGGAATGTTAGCTGCTGCTTCTTGTGATATCATTTGTAGCATCACTGTTCTTGAGTTGGTTAATACCCTCTGAAATCTCAAACTGGTGCTAGTCAGGCACACCTACTATCTCTGCACTTCCTCCATTGGTCTAGTCCCAGAAACCCTTCATGGGATATTCATTTGTATGGCCTGAAGCATGCAGAGAAAAAAAATAAATCAATGAAAACCGATGCAAATTTTCTATCATTGTAGCATAACTATCCCTTTCCCTTAGTGCCTGCATTTAATCCAGCCAAGCAGAGGTTGTGACATCCTGGGTTGTTCTTGAGTTCATGTAAGGCAACCTGTAGCACCTGAACCACATCTTGCTGCTCTCATATAACTGTGTGTCCTGCAGCTGTACTACAGCCATGGCCACTGCTGTTTCTAGCAATGAGGGGTCTTGGCTGTCCAAGCCTGCATGTCTTCTGTGTTTTGAGCACTTGTAATCTTTATTTCTGCTGTATCTGCTAAGACTCTAATGATCAGTATGGCTAATTCCTCAAACTTGCTATCCATGGAACGTGATAGTTGGTCAGAGTCAACCCACATCATGCTATATGAAGTCCTTGACTCCTGGCATGACAGCTACTATTAGCTAGTTATGCAATCCCAATGCCACCGTGTTATAAGCAGTAAAATTTTGGGCCCGTTGCTATCAACAGTAAGAGCCCATAAAATATGTATTTACAAAGATTTGAATGACTACAAACTTTGCATAAGAGCTCTTAAGTCTGACATGGATCATTTTAGCAGCAGCTCCCATACTGAGGACTCTTATCCACTAACATTTTGATTTTATTCTTTTACTTGAGTATAACACCATTTAATTATTTGACCAATTGACCGACTCATTTTTTGACTTTTCTGTTTTCCATGCCACTTTGTGTTGGTGTCTATGCACACTAAGTATATACACCGACCTACGACAAATTGTTTCCCCACACAACTACATCATTAAAAGACAGGTTCATAAGACCCATAATCGGGGAGTAATTGGACAGACGCTCAGCAAACAATAAATATAAGCATAAACTTAATAAATGTAGTTCTAGTCAAGTAATTAAAGTAAAAACTATGTATTTTACAGTCAGAAAAGCCATTTTTACATAATGAGAGCATAATTACTGCAAAAACTAATGGTGACAAATACATTTGCACATGACCTACATGCCATTTAATACAGTCATCACATCGTGGGTTTCCTTCCTGCTCAGTAAGGCAATGCAGTCCAGATATTGGCCAATCCAACCAGCAGAAATGCTTGTATTACATGCATAGGTGATGATGTAGACCTGAACATTGCTGATAAGTTGTGAGCTACTCTACAATACTGGTATAAAATGTGCTCTTTGTGTGCAGATGAAGTGTAGCTTTTGTTTTTCATTTTTTGTGACATGAACTTGTAAATATTCCCTACTGACAACTAAAATGCATTGATTGAGAAGTTAAATACTTTTAAGTACAGGTCGCAGTAGAGCAGGTTGTTAACATCATGGGAGTACTAATTTCACCAGTGTCCTGTAAAACATTTAATGTGAAATAGGTGCCACTTCAGGTACAGCCATTGTTAAAGGTCATGGAAGGTAGAGACATGGACTCATAAAAGACAAATTTTAAGACATAAGCCTAATCAATATCTAGCCAAGCAAAGGTAAAACATACTGACATGAGCCTGTGCACCTGTGCACATCTCATTCATTCCGTACGATGGAGAACCAGCTTAGAAATACAGTTATAATTCAGGAGAAAAGGAAAGCAGCCTCCCTCATAAACTAGTTCACCCGGTACAGAAAGATGTAAAATCTGTCTATTTCACTACTGCAACTGACAAGCATTTAGTAATGATAATACTGGTAAAGCAGCTAGAAAGACACAGAAGTGGTAATGACCTATAACTTCAAAAGCTTCAGATATGCATAACATACAGGATTAGGTGAATAACTACTAGATTTGCTGTGAACAAAGTGATAAAAACAAGTCAAGTACACTGATAGGGGGATGGGGGAAAGGATATGATGTGTTTGTTACTGTACCACTTAGTGTACAAAACTTGTGCATGGAATTAATGTATACCAACCTTTCTCTTAGGATTATCAGTGCTAATGAAATTTGGACTCTTCTGATGTTTCTGCTGCTTGCATTTTGGTTGTTAGTCAAATACGAATGATTTTATAGCTTTATCACATCCTTAACAGTAAGCCAATATCTGTGTGTTTATGGGTGTATGTAGGGAGGTGCACTTGTCCACTAAATGTCCTAAACAGACACATGTTCTACATCTGCTGGAAATCTCAAAGTTTGCAAACCTTAACCTGATAATGAAATCTGTTAGTAGTAACCACTGATCTTGTCTGTACACCTATTTTGTTATACATGACTTTGAGATATACTCACTAACATCTGATGTGGATTTACAATTCACAGAATATGAAAGTAGCCCATGATATGTTAAAGTTTTGGTTAGTTCTGAACTATATTCCTGATGGATAACATGATCATCTAAAAAAATGATTGCCTGTAATTGACTGCTAATAATGGTTAGTGTCAAAAAGTCAAAGATTCTGTTCTTCTACAGTGCAAAACTATGGGATGAGTCTTGCAATGGATATTCATGTATGTAGGGATCTGCAATTATCTTAACCGACCTTGAGAATGCTTAATCATGATTATATTACAACTGCCTAATAATACCAGTGGTGATAGAGGTGGTCTGTGACACTGAATACATTCTGTCCTTTCTGAAGTTACAACTTCTGACAGACTGTCTAGCCAGCACTGTGAAAATGTAATAAGAACGTGGAAATCAAACACCATAAGGCTGTCCACAATGGGGGGGACAAAGAGTACTCTGTGGGAATTTTAAGATGTCCAGCAATGTAACAGGTTATTTTGAGTTGCACCATTTTCTCATTACTAGTGAACACTTGTGCAGAATGGCTGCCTTTTAATATTAAGAAGTAAGGCAGAGTAGAAAGCAACATGTAGACTCTTTGCCTTTTATGCTATCATGAGAGAAAGAAACCTGGCCAATAGAAGGGGTGGTACCCTTTTTCGCCTGCCCACTAGTCAGTGTTCAGTTTGTGAGTGATTGAGAGTGCATATCTTTCTGCATTCTATAACAGACTGACATCCTATCCGGATTTCTTCTTTGTCTTACCACCACTGCTCAGCCAGATTGACTCTGGCTCCCTTGAGATTGACTCTGGCTCCCTTGAGATTGACTCTGGCTCCCTTGAGATTGACTCTGGCTCCCTTGTGACCCAAATGATTGTCCCCACATGCATAAAATCCTATGAGTCTAGAAAACTGTCCTAGCTTGTGAGAAGAAAGTTGGTTATATTTATCAGAAGAGTAGCACCAGCAGGCAAAAATGTACTGAAATATATTCTAGTCATTTCTATTGAGGATTTACATTAGCCTCATACTGTGATAGCAATTCCGTGCTGAAGGTTGCACTGGATGATTTGCTGTCTATGCTATGATGCATTTCTAATAACACGAGTGAAAAACAATTCATAATGTGAACAGGCTGAACAGATTCTTACTGATTAAAGAAAGGAAAAAGAAGTTGTGCCTAGAGCAAAAGAAGCCTCAGACTCCTATATATGCAGACTGATAATAAAGAAAGAATTTATCATATAAAAATAGTAATGAGAATCCACACTGTGCTGTGCAATTAAAAATGTGAAAGCTCAGACTTGGCTGGCAGTTGTGTTGATTAAAGTGAAGCAGCATTGATTCCAAGATCAATTCTGAGAGGAAATAATTTACAGCAGTTCTGTGTCTTACAGACAAGTCAGACTAAAAATGAAGTTAAAAAGAGTTTGTGTAAGCTAAAGCTTTTGTCTTCAATAGAATGTCTCTAGCCTGCATAACAGTGTACCACAATGCCCTCAACAAGTAACAACACAATGAAAGCCAAGCCTCTTTCTGGATTGTCATTTAGTTCTATCATTTAGTCATTGCACATACAAAATCTCTTCATTTTGCATTTTTTTATTGCACAGATAATTTTGCAGCTCTTCAAATAAAAGTGTGTTAACGAGAAGAAATCTGCAAAGGCATTTCATGTTAAAAATATGGTTGCATTGATTATACCTGTACGCCACTGATTTCACAAGCTGCCACCAATATACACAAACTTGACAGCACTGTACATCTTATTAAATAAAAACAACCATGGTTATGTTTCTACCAGCTATCTGAACATTAACTGCCACAAATTTTAACCTATTACAGCTTTCAATGCTTCAAATGTACATTTTGTCAGTAATAAACACTGTTCAGTAACTCAGCTCTCAGCTGCCAGATACCAATATCCAAAAAATTAAACCGCTAAGATAATAATCTAACCTTCCTCTGTTCCAGTGTTATAACTGAAAATGTTATAGACAGAAATTTCAGATCAGTTTCCCAAACTTCCATGCTGCAATCCTCTCTGAAAAGAAACCCAAATAAACAAGTCACAGTTGTGCAGATTGCTTAATTCTAAAATAAAAAAATGCAATGCAATGCAACAAATTCTAATATTCTTACAGAAAAAGCATATGAGTTTGTACTTTTGAGGACAGCTGCCTACTTTGCTGCTCTTTTGTCTGCTTTTTACTTCATTTATTTTGGGTATGGCACTTAATGATCTTAGTAAAAATATTTTGCCATGTGTAACATTGTTTGAGATTTAATCTCAGACAATGCCCATGAGAGGACAACAGCATTACAGGTGGCATGAGTGGGCATGTAAACTTAACAGTCCTGGCACATCCTTACTGATGGAATAGAATGTATAGCAAAGGGCAGCAGTATGACTAGGACCCCAAAATGAAATATGCCTTACTAATGCCTGCTCCACCATTTGATTAAACAGAAATGGTATATATATATATATATATATATACATCTTGACTAAATCCCTCAGTGATATCACACGATTCCATGTAACTTTTGCTGGGATACATTTCCTTTTGGAGTCATGAATGGATAATGCTGGATTACAACGACCTCAGTAAATCTTGCATGCACACTTAAAAGTACAGGTTCCAAAAATGACAGTAAGACTATATAGTTACTTAACAGCCCAGGGCCAGGTACACAAACGAGCTGACGGTCTAGTTGCAGTAGGAAGCAGGAGTCTCATTCTTGCCAGTTACATGACTTCCAGTCAGGAAGAATGCAAATACAGCATTTGTGCATAGAATTTAACAAATATTACTAGACTATTATTTGCATATCTTTATTATAAATCCCTTGTGACCTTTGAGTTTGAGATGAATGGAAAACAGGTGCATGCAATGCAGATGTAACAGTGGATCATTAAAACTATGTTGCTTTAAGGCACACTATAGGTATCCTGTCACTTCCAGCAATGACTTCTAGCTTTTCTGCATTACCAGCAATATTACTCTGGGAGAGACTCAGTTCAACATCAAACATGCAACTAACAGTGGTATAATCAGTTCCCCTACATATTTTCTAATGCTTTATCCTCTAATGTTTTAAGTAGGTATTACAGTAGAAGTATGAACCAAACTAGCAGTGTGGAAATAATGTGGATCAATCTAGTACTGAATTATGAGCATAAACATAAGAAAGGGACAGTATCACAGTACCTACTGTAACAATCTAGCATTAAATCCCCCCCATATGATGCGTCATATAACAGCTGTATTTAGACTCAAAATAGCTTTGACATGAATACGGACTTCAGAACTAAATTATAAGTAATCAGAAAATCACAGGAAACAAACCACCTGAATCACCCCTTGGACACAGCCAGGTCAGAATACTTTGCAAGACTATCTGGGAAGCATAGTTAGTCTTAGAAAGGGTCATTAGCCTAGTATTCTCCTATGATCTTATGATCTTTTGAAACAGTGCGTCAGTGGTATATACCACATCTAATATGTGGCATATAATGAAGACGTGAACTGAGAAGAGTGACAGTATTGGCAATGTCTGATCTATGGATATGTTCGATCTATAGATATGTTCCTCAGTGCTTGAATACGCAAGTTAAACTGAAGAAGAGAAAAGGGAAAATTAATAAAAGGTGAAGGTAAGAAAAAAACAAAAGTGGGAATGAAAACAAGGGCATACTTATATTCAGCCCAAGGTGTTGTTTAACAAGTACCATCACAAACAGTGTGCCACAACCAGTTTCAACTTGTTTGTTTTTTCCTTTCTCTCTTCGTTAGCTTATTCACAAATGTTAATCTTGTACACTTACTGACTTTTTTCATAAACATTTTGCCAAAAAGATATGTTCCTTGCAAAATTACATAATGTTTACGGTTCATTTTGTATTACTATAAAACACATTACTAATGTATAAACTCAGGGTGTTTTGACTACATGAGCTCTTGAAGTAAATTGATTGTATCAGCATTTTCTACATGGCTACTGTATAATGAGATTCTATCAGCGCATTTCCTTTGTTATAAAAGGGGTAGAACATAGTTCATTAATACTCTATGAATGATCTCATACTCTGAGGTGCTGCAGAATACACAGGATAAAGGGATTTGCACATTTTAGGGTTATTTTGGCAGAAGGAAAAGATGATGCTGGCTCACAACTTTAAGAGTCTAGGGTGTAGAGCAAGAGGCAGGATTTCCAAAGTCATGGTTTCTGGTTCAGGAGAAGTTAACTTAAAGAAGACTACATCTGGTAGTGTGTGTGCCGAACACTGGTGCAGTGATTGGGACAGCTTCTTCACAATTCCCATTGCACAACCACTCAAATATGACACCCAGTGAAATGAGCTTATGGCATAACCAATCCAGGAATTCTAAACCGTAACTTCTTTAGATGCAGCATAAATGATGCTACAAAAACTACCTCCCAACTTTGCTGCCAATCCTGCTGACTAGTAAGGTGCCCCACCTGGAAGGTATTGACTTGTAGCATAAAAACAGGAAATAACTGGATGGGAAAGACATGGACAATGAGAAGGGTAAGGAGAATGCAAGGCACAACAAATATTTTACTCCATAGAGCCTTGGGCAAGGAAATCCCCCAGTCCTGCTATAAGAATAAAGATTCAGTGGACTGTCCCACAGCATCTCTTCTGAGGCTTCCTCAAGTTCTATAAAGTACTGACTAGAAACTTAGTGAATGTTAGAAAGTTTCCGGCTTGGAGTTTCATATGCAAAAGTTTGACAATTATAGCATTACTCTACTAGACTCTGACATTTAGGACTCCTTGCCATCCTTATCCTCTGATGCAAAAGCTACTATGAGGGGCAGTAAAATCAGGGACTCTAACTTAAGATGATAAAAAGCATAGAAATCTTAGAAAATACAAGGCAGCTGTGCCACTGGATCATTTATGCTTTGCCAACATTTACTCATAGATGTTACTTAGCATTTTTCAAGGAGTTCCAGGCCAGTAATGCTAGGGGTAAATTTGTGAGTACCCATACAATTGTCTAACTCATTTTTAAAGGGAGATAGGATCACATCGTTTGATCTGGAGTGGAAGTTGTTCTAGAAGAAGAGGAGTAGTAGTCACTGAGTGATGAATCTGACTCTACATTAATTTATTTGCTTTATCAGGTTCAGATAATTAGTCCTACTATTTGCTTGACTGTTTGATTTGTGGAGATATGAGCGGTCTTGGACTGCAAGACCCCACTGGCCTCCAAAACAAGGCACAGAACATCCCAAGGGAGTCTTACAGGACACTGAATACAGGAACAGGGTTGCCAACCTCTCCAAGAAGCTCAAGTCTTTTAGGCCTGTGATCTTTCTCTTAGGAAACTCTGAGGTCCCTAACAACCCAATATGTTTAGTAAGATACAGCCCAAATATAGCATTGCATTTTATCATGGGCCTAATCAGTGCATATAGTAGAAAGTAAGGACTAAGTGTTCTGAGCCAAACAGAAGGATTTCTTAATCACTGTTGCAACAATGTTGATCAAAGGTGAGGGAATTATCTGCCCACTGTCTGAGGTCTCTTAATATTGAATATTTTGACATTTGGTTTATCCCATTTTTTGTGCACTAACCATTAACATTGGTAAGTTCAAAATGTAGCTTCTTCATGTCAGAATGGGATTTGAGGATGACACCTAGTTTGCAATCTTCCATAAACGTGGTTAACAAAAGATCCCCATTTTTGATTTGGAGATCAGAGAAGAATTTGATGAATAGTTGATTTCCTAGTATGGATCTATGAGGGACTCCAGTTGTTGCTTTCATACTGTCTGAGTTCTGTCCCTTAGTCAGCTTGGATAAGGATCAGCTTGGGACATGTTTAGCTTGTTAGTTATGGTAGCAAGTTATATGACAAGTTCAAGATGTCTTACACCGACAGCATGACAGCTGTCCATGATTTGTATTATTTCCTCAAAGAAGTTTACTTGATTCATTAGACGGGATATCCCAAGTCAGCTATGACGTGGTCCATATCTTGGAGATGGGACTCATCAGGTTAATAGGCCTTTAACTCCCAGGATCCATGGTAGGGCTTGTGAAGAAAGTTAAAGGCTGCCAGCCTAGCCAGATAAGAGTTTGTAGATAATGATGTCATTTGCATATATTAATATAAGCCACAGGCTTGTTCTCTTAAATGGAAGAAAATGTCGTTAAATGTGGAACTGCAAACATGTAACAGTGCACTCTGCTGTAGGAAGGCTGATAAATCAAACATTGTGTAATTCTTTGATGTCAAAACTCGAAGCCGAGATGTCTAAATGAAGGAATTCTTCTTCCTATTGCTTTGAGGCCAGAATTAATGACTAGAATTTACATATATAATGTCTTTTATTGCTCTGGCTTCCTGATCAGCTGCAAGATCAAAAGGGCTATTAACCTCAGAGTTTCTGTTAGCCTGGGAAAACTGAAAATTGTTAAGAATGATGTAATGTGAAGCAGCACTGTGTTATCAATTTAAGGAAAGAGACTCAAAGCATTAAGCATTTGTCTTCAGAACATCCAACATCACCAGCACTGCTTTGCTCTATATGCAAGTTTATTTTAGAACTGTGCTTTCTCTTAGATATAACTAGGAAATAGGATGATTAGAATAGTTGTTTTTTTCTGTACTATTGCCAAAACTATTCTAATGTATTATTTTAAGCATTTCCCTGTGATCTCTGAACTCTTGGCTAGTACTGTGTAGTAAGAAGTATTGTCTTGTGTTCTTATTAATTATTATTAAATATTTTTAAACTTTTCAACTGCAGCTGTTTTATGTAGAGATAATTTAAGCTCTAGAGTACAGGGAATGTATACAGTGATACTGTCCAAGTCACTCCAATAAGATTTGCTGGTCAGTCACACTTACCATTTGGATAATAATATTGCACAGTAATAATTGGACACCCTCTGTTAAGGGCCTTTTTACTAGCAGATATTACTGGGTGGTGGCAGCTGGTACTACCTTTTAGACTGGGCAGAAAGGGGGCACAGCTGGGGAATCTGTGCCAGCCTTCCCTGTCTGTGTATTTGTATATAACTCATATCTTAAAGTGTGTGTGTCAGCTACATGGCCAGGGACACAAAGCACTGGTTGGACAGAGAGGGTGCTGGAGGTTAGAGCTTGCCTACTAGGCTGAGATCTGGACCCTAGAGCTGTGCCAGTGGAGAGTCATATTGGGGATCTGGACAGAAAGGGAGAAAACAGCCCCAGACTGACTGTAATCTCTGTGTGCTCTTAAGGGAAATTGTACTTTACTGTGTGTGTATTTGTTATCCTCTCCTATGTGGATGCCCCTCACTAGTGTTAGTGGTGAGGACTGAACCACCTTGATTACTGGGCCAGGGCACGGGAGTCACATATTAATTGTCTGGCAGTGGTGGGATAACCACACCACGTATTAATTGGTTGGCACATGCTAATTGGCTTGTAGTGGTGAGGATAGTGAATTTCTGTAGCTTGTATACAGTGATCACTGAAGGTGTTTTTTGTACTCTAAATCAGTCACACAGTGAATACTCAGAGTTCAGATCACAATTGTTTTATTTCTTTTGTTAGCTTAGTTAGTCGAGGAGAGCAGGCAAGTATGTCAGCAGAGGAGTACGGAAAGCTGACAAGGAGCCAGCTGGCTGAGATGTTTCAGGCTAGGGGACTGGTGCATGGAAACCTGACTAAGGCAGACATGATTGCAGCTTTGTTCACAGCTGCATCAGAAAACAGCAATCAGGAGGGCGATCAGACTGTGCATGGAGATGCACAATACTTAGAGAATGGACAGCTCAACCTTTCTGCAGAGGACTTAAAAATCCATATGGACCTAAAGAGACTTGAGTTGGAGGCCAGGCATTTGGAAACAGAAGCAGCAGAGAGACTGAGATGTCTACAGGCTGAGGAGAATGAGAAACTGCTAAGCCTGGAGGCTGAGGAGAAGGAAATGCAGAGGCAGCACGAAAAGGAGATGCTGACTCTTTGCCAGAGTCATGGACGTAGTGGGGAAGGGAGTAACTGGACCCCAGAAGCACAAAAGGTCAGTAAATTTATTCCGCAGTTTAAAGAGGGGGATAATTTTGATAGTTTCATTCATATGTTTGAGAGGGTATGTAAACAGTATGATGTTGACCAAAGGCTCTGGGTACGGTTCCTGACCCCCTTATTCCATGGTAAAGCTGTAACTGTTTTTTCCAAAATGTTTGACATTGACTGTTTTAATTATACTACTGTTAAGAATTGCTTGTTAGATTTTTTTAAGCTAACACCTGAAACTTATAGTAAAAAGTTTCATGAGCATAGACGCAAGGCAGATGAAAGTGTGTGAATATGTTGCTGAGCTGAGCACTTATTTTCATAGGTGGGTGAGTGGATGTCAGGGCACCACTTCTGAAGGAGTGGCAGACCTTTTGGTAAGGGAACAAGCCCTTAGCACTTTGCCTGAGGACATGAGGATCCGGTTAGCTGATAGACAATGTGCTACTTCAGATGAGTTGGGGAGGAAGGGAGACCTGTACCTTGCCAGCAGAGCATCCCTGCACAGGAAAGGAACCCCCAAGTACTGCTCATAGGTCTAAAGGAACCCAAGGTGGGCAGCCCAGACTGCCCCAACAGAATTTGCCAGTAGCAGGGGAAACAACTAGTCCAGGTACATGTCCAGTACCTAGGGTTAAATATCTTGAATGCAACCAGTTGGGCCATGTGGCATACAGAAAGGCAAGGAGGGGAACAAAAGGTGAGAGAGCCAGTAAGTGGGAAAGACAAAATGCCAATAGTAGGTTGTCTTGAGACAACAAGAGTACAGAACTACCATCCTGCAGATGTTGATCTCTTCACTATTAAAATATTCATAAATAATGAGATCTTCCACCAAGAATAGTCCTACTTCCAGTTAGTATACCAAAGCCTTTAATTATTAGCAGCATTGTATATGAGATATATGCTCCCTGTGTCAACTTAATGCATAAAGGTGATGTACAGACACTCCATACTCAGACCTGAAGTGTTCCAGGAGAAAGAAGAACAAGTACATACAGAAAAAGAGGAGATATATAAGAAAAAATGTAAGGACCTCTAAGACAGTCAGATGTTCACAACAAAGAAAGAAAAGGGGGCAGGAGGAAGGGTCTGAATACTGCAACAGTGAAGAGAAGCACATCTGCTGTTATGGTAAGACTTTACACACCTGCACTGTTTCCTTCCATTCACATGCTGCAGTAGTCATAACCAATGGGAGAGCACAAAAGATACTGCAAGGAATAGGAGGAGGAAGAAGTCAAATAGGAACCCTCCACAAACCTATGAAGGACACCCTTGGCAAATCCCACCCTGGAAATGACATCCATCTTTAAATGTTTAGTGAAGATGTGAAAAGAAGACCAAGTAGCAGCTTCAAGGATGGAACTGGTGTCCAAACTTTTGAAGACAGCCCCAGAGAAGGCCACTGCCCTGCTAGAAAGGGGACCATTGATGAGGTGTTCTTGGTCTTAGAGTGAGCATTAAGGACCTGTTCCCTAGTGATAGTATGGGGAGTTATATTTGATAATATTTCCAGAGGGAAGGTAGAGCGGGAGAGAGAAGTAAAGTCAGAGCTGAATTTATCAGCCTGGAGATTTGCTGTATCTTCTGGCTCAGTATAGGTGGCTCTATTTACAATGAACTTGGCACACAATTGTACATTGCCTTTGAGGCGGCAGACATAGCTAAAGAATATTTGCGATTGTCCTTGGTCTGGGAGGCCAAATTTACCTCAAATTTGTTTTTGGTAGACTTTATTTGTCTTATAAGTTTGTTTAGTTTGATGAGAGCACTTTTATCCTGCTGGGTGCTGCACCTCCTAATTTTTGCCACAATTTTCTTCCTCCTGTTATGATGATTTCCCCTGGCCATATGAAAGTGAAAGGAGAGCCATTGTTGTCTGGTCCAAATGTGAGTCATCAACAAGATTCTTGAAGAGCCCTGTTTGACTTGTGTAGATCTCTGAGAAGAAGAGGAGGACAAGCATAAAGGAATATCCCTTTATAGGAAAATGACATGGTGTCCATCTTCCAAGCCAGAGGACTTGTGGTTCTGAAACAGAAATGAGGACCCTGTCTATTCAGAAGGGAGGCAAAAAGATCCACTTGAGGAATACCCCACTGAAGAACCATGTCCAGAAACACCTCTTGATGAAACATCCATTCATGAGGTTATACTCTGGACCTGCTCAGAGAGACTGCCAATTTGTTTTGTTCTGTAGGAATGTAAAGCTCCTGAAGAGAAACCTGCATTTGGATAGCTAGATCCCAGTCCTGATGGGCTAGTCCACAAAGAAGATACAACCTTGTACCCTCCTGCTTGTTGATATACCACTTGACTGTGGTGTTGTCTGTATAGACCTTTAAAGGGCTTGGGGACCAAAGAGAGCAGAATGCCAGGATAAGTGCACAGATCTCTTTTATGCTGATGTGATCCAACTGTTGATGAGGGGACCAGAGACTCTGAACTGCCAGAATCAGCTAACCACCCCTAATCTGAAGTGTCTGTAGACAGTTAGCAAGATATAGCAGGAGGGTGGAAAGGAATGTGAGTTGAGGGATATCTGCTGAATCTACCAATGAAGCTTGAGTTGAGGGCATAAGGGAAATGGAAACTCCAGCAGCTGGCAAAGCTATGGACACACCAACCACAGGTACCACTGAAACTTCTACATATGATGCTTGGCAAAAGAGAGCATGGGGTTGGTCGAGGCCATGACCCCCAAAGCCCTCAGAAATTCCCTGTCTGGCATAAGAGACAGAGGAAGCAAAAACTGGAAGTAGGTTGGGGAACCTTGAGATCAGGCAAAGAGGCCAGCATTGGAAGAGTTTCGATGCTTCAACCCAGAAAAATGTGACCCTGAGAGGGTGACAGGACAGACTTCTGGAGATTGATGGTGAAACCTAGACTGTGCAAAAGGAGTGTGGTAAAGTGAAGGTCCTGCCAGAGCCTGGAAGGAGAGGGAGCATGAAGAAGCAGGTCATCCATTTAAGGAAAAATTTGTACTCCTTGATTCATACAGAAGCCATGATTTGGAGCTAGGCACTTGGTGAATACCCTTGGAGATGCAGAAAGATCAAATGCCAAAGCAGAGAAATGAAAATGAGAAGAAACAGATGAACATAAAAACTTCCTGAATCAAGGGTGAATGGGAATATGAAGATAGTCATCCTTCAGATCCAGAGAAATCAAAAAGGCCTGAAGTAGCAAAAGGGAGAAAATGTCTGGAGGAAAAGCATCCTGAAGGTGGGTACCTTGACAGAAGTATTCATAAAGGAAAGGTAGAGAACATTCCTCCAGGACTTCTTTTTTTCTTGGGACCAGCTACATTCTGAAATAAAACCCTGTACCCCACTTAGGACCTCTGGAATGGCTTGAATGGTGCCCTGTTTCAACAGACCCTGCAGTACCCTGTAAAAATGGGGAATTTGGTCTGAATAGGGTTGGGAAATGTCAGAAATGGGGGGAAGTGATTTCCAGACCATAAAACAACCTTGACAGATGACTGACAGAACACAAGAGTGAAGTTATCTGTTGCCAAACTGGCAGTCACAGAGACAGTCTGAGAGACGAGGGAACCCAGCAGAGGGGAAAGGAAGGCAGCATATCGGAAGGTGGTAGACTTATCCTGAAAGGAAAGTTTTTAAGGTCTAGGTGTCTGAGTAGGTTTGTCAGAAAAAACATGCCTAGGGACTTTCTTATTTTTCGAGGGTTGATGAGGCTGACTGCCAATATTGGCAGTTTTATTGGGATAATTCCTCTGCAATTTAGGAATGGGAGACAAAAAAATCTGCTTAAGTTCCTTTACAACCGTACCATCATTGTGTAAGGTCTTAAATAAAATCAGCTACTGGAGTACCAAAAATATTTTTTTTGTTCAAATGAGCTTCAAGAAGTTTATCCTTAATATAATCAGAAAAAGCCTGAAAATGAAGTCAAGAGTAGCATGTCATGACAGAGCCTGAAGCAGCAGCTCTACAGGATGCATCGGCAGCATCACAGCTATACTTGATGGAGTGATTAGCTACCTGAGAAGCAGATCCCACTAGAGAAAGAGCAGTGGACTTAGCATTAGAATCAGGCAGGTCAGAAAGAACCACCTCCCAAGCTGAAACAAAAGTGATAAAATGTATCTGGTCTTATGAGTTTGATAGTTTATAGCACAAAATGCCAGGATAACAGAAGTATAGACTTTCTGCCACATGCTCTCCATATCTCAAATGTCCTTGTCTGAAGGGCAAAGCTTAGAAGAAGAAATACAGAAAGGGTTTTCAGCAGACACATAGACCACAGCTGATTCAGAAGAAGGCCACTTATAAAGAAAATTGACAGCCTCGGGTACTTTATAGAAGTGGTCTGGCCACTCAGTGGCAGGCATTTGTGAATGAGGAGCTAAGGAAGGATGTGAAAAGGTTTCCAGCACAGCAACCAAGACAGGGGAAACAGCAGGGGGCTTAGTAGAGTTCATTTGCAACAACTCAAATACTTTTCCTGATGTCAGAAACCTAGGAACAGTCCCACTTAAAATGATCCATCATGCAAACTACTGTATCCCCAAAGGAAAATTATTCTATAAGGGAATCAGGACTTAAGGACTGCACCTCCTCCTGAGAGCCATAATCCAAAGGTGATGGTATTTAAGAGGATAGGCCAAGAAATCCTCATCTGAGTCTGATTCCTCAGCAGAAGAATCAGGCTCCTTATATTTTTTAGGAGTAGAAGACCAAGGAGGAGGAACAAGAACAGAAGCACCCTGCTATGGTCTAAAATCATCAGAGTATTAAACAAGACTTGAGAAAAATCGTGCCACTCCTTTAGAGTATCTTTCAGAATGAGGAAAATATGCTTAGTCTTCTGTCTCTTCTTAAGGGGGACATTGGCTTTAAATGACCTCAGAAGGTCAGAACCCTGCCTTGACTCAATCAGGATACCATGAACTTCCTCCTTAACTAAGATATGGGGAATCCCAATGCCCCTCAGATATGTCTACAAAGCCTTGGAGGACATGTGAGAAGCTAGTTCCATGCCGACCTCCAAGAGGGTCACAGCAAAGGAAACTGACATCAATACATCTGGAACATTTCTTCTCAGGCCTCTTCTGAAAATAGGCTCTGTCCTGGTCAACAAATGTTAACCAACTAATGAAATAAATAAATATACAGGACAGTCTTACAGATTATCATCAACCTTGAGAGAGATATCCAGTAGAGACTGGACAGCAGCAGTATCAGACATCAACTTTCTGGCCTTTATCTTAAGCAGCAACTGTACCTCAGGACAAGTGGATTCAGCCATGCTACCCTGGGCCAACAACTTGACACTGGTTCTCAAGATAAAGGCAAGTAAAGACAGATGGCTGAAAAGTATTTTTGGCACAAATGCCAGATGAATAGGGCAATGAGTGTGATCGTGAGAAATGCCTAGACAAAACAAACATTTGTAGTGATGATCCTTATGAGGAATCTGCCTCCCACACTGACTTTTCCCTTTCTTGTTTGAAATAAACTCCAAAATACAATGTAAAAGAAAAGAAAAGAAACCCCAACAGGGTACTTATCTGAAAGAGGCCCAGTATAACCAGCATAGAGAAGAGCATGCAGACCAATATCCAGCTATGGTGCTCAGACTGGTGACAAAATAGTTCTGAGTTTGGAGCATCCGTACATCAACTTTATGCCATATGCTGATGCGGGGAGGGTATGTCTCACATATGACACTGGTACGAGTTAAAGCCTTTGGTATACTGTCTGGAAGTAGGCCTATCTTTGGTAGAAGGCCCCATTGGTTATGAATTCTGTAACACTGATATGGAAGACATCTATTGTGCTCCATACCTTGATGATAAACCCACTGGCTAAAGACAACTTCAACAGCTATAGGTGTAGGTCCACCACCATATGTTTAGTACTGTTCAGCAAACGGATATCAGGTTCCATGGAAAATACACAGACAGACAGACACACACACTCATATATATATATATATATATATATATATATATATATATATATATATATATATATATATTTATTTTAGAAAGTACCTTTAGCAAGTGACTTTTGTTATAATAGGGGATTTGACATCCTTTGGAATATGTGGGTTTTGTATAGTTGTCTCAAGGTGCAATGTCCATTTATTAGCTAATATATTTCTGATATATACTAGGTATGTGCAGGTGGTACCATTTTGAATAAGACTGGAGAAATGTGCGGGGTAACTTCTCAAGTAATGGATTTGTAATGATCCTTAGATTCTGATGCCAGTCTAAGTTCATGGGATACCTTTGTTTTCCTGATATTTTTCAGTACCTTCAATAATTTTTTGATGCTGACCTTGATTTGTAGGTCATTATGTTTGCTGTATATTCTAAGAATTTTTTTTTGTATTAATTATTTATTCAGGTGTCCCATCAGGCTTGTTTGCTCATGAACTTCCCATTTGAATTCTGGTTGGAATGGTCAAGTTAATACAGTTATCTAAGTGAGCATACAATTTATTTCAAAACTACCAGATGTGTCAATATTTTAGGGATAATGGTTATACTTGAATTTTAATATTTTACTACATAATTTCAGGAAGTAAGTATATCTGAAGTATTTGAATACAATAATATTTATACCCAATAGCCTGGAGATTTTTTAAGCAAAGTTTTTGAAATTTGTGGTTATACTTAACAGGGGAAGCATATACCAGTGGGATATTGTGCACAGATGATACATTTGTCAAGACCAGGTAAACAATATTTTGTCCTTTAATAGGTTCCTTTGATGGATTGGCACAGGGAGTTTTTGATTATGATCTGAATTACATGACGGTGCAGTGGTAGTGTTGTCTTTTCACAGCAAGAGGTTCTCCAGTTCAATTCTCGGCTGGGGTGCCTTCTGTGTGGAGTCTGATGTCTTCCTTGCATTCGTGTGGGTTTCCTCCGAGTGCTCCGGTTTCCTCCCATGTTCAAAGACAAGCATCTGGAGCATTTCTCCCCGGGCCTTCACTAAAAGTTGGCTTCGTTCCAGGTCAGACTTTCCCGGTTAACAAATGTTAAATAAAAATAAAATAAAATTAATTTTTGGGGCACAACCAGCATTTAAGATACAAATGTTCCATTTTACTAAAGAGTAATGTTTTCCAGGAAGATGGAGTTTTTGTGTTTGGAGTTCATACAGTATGTTTTGGAAACAAACATGGTATAGAGGATGTCCTGAAAGATGCTATGATTTGATTGATAGCTTTGTTTAGTGTGATTTCTAGCTCACTAAGTTTGATTTGTGGGTCTCTGGGGATCTGCCATGAGGTAATGTGGTCTTTAACAAATATGGGCACACCACTGCAATTTCCATCAAGTCTAAGGGCATGGTTGAAAAAAAAACCTGGAGTAGAAGGAGTGCTTTCTGCACTTCTAAGCAAAGTCTCAGTAATGGTGCATACATGAATGTCATCCAAATGCAAAATGGTCTCAAGGTCAAACAATTTATCCTGGGTTTTAGCACTGAGTAGTGCTACCTTGATATTGTCTTGTTCTTGATTTGTGTGGTTTTTCATTTGGGACAACCATTAGCTTGACTCTCCATAAAAAAGAACAATACTGAGAGTGACAAAGTATTAGCTGTCATGCGGAGATCTTGTAATGACAGGTGCAAGCACACCTTGGTTAAGCAAGTAGAGCTTTTCAGAAATTTATCTCACGCTAACAATTACTGGATTCCCACAAATGACACCATTTGTTCTGCCACTTGTTGAAACCAATAATCTTTTCTTTGTACACGTATATCACTTGGGGAAAGAATAATTCTATTCAATACTATGGGCTTTTGATGGTGCAAGGTCACTTACACCTACATGGAGTACCACCGCCATGCTGTAGTCATACTTTTTGGCGTGAGGGTTTTGAAGACTCTTGCAATGTCAAAGATCTTGGCACTAGAAAGAAATCTGTCACCCTGTTTTTGCCCAGCCATCTGATAGCATCTATGGGTCTTACTATGGAGTCATCAAACACCTGAACAGTTTTATCAGCAGAGGGCTTCTCTATACTGAGTGTGGGAGGGGAGTTTTTTTTTTTTTTTTTTTTTTAATTCTGGTGATTTTAAGCTATGGATATAATATTAGCTATATTGTTATATTTCCACGGTGTCTTTGTCTAGTTTGACCTTGGAGGTTTGACAATCTCGCTTTTACTGCCACAGTGTATGATAATTAATTAGGTGTGTGTGTGTGTGTGGAGTGCTGTGAAGGTGTGTGGTGCTTACAGACTGTGTTCATAGGTGAGTGTTGCCTCTATTGTAGCTAAATATTTGCATCTGTCATACATAGTTTGTGATACGGTAAGTAATAGCTCATTTTCTGAGAGAATAAGGCAATTGCTGCATCACCTGAGTAGATCATGTACAATGAGGTTAGTAACTGAGGAAAGGCAAGTTGAATGAACTTTATTTAGTCCAAGACTACAGAAATATGGGGCATAAGGCTTATTTGTACATTATCAGACTTATATGGGGCATAAGGCTTATTTGTACATTATCAGACTTCCTTGAATAAATTCTTAAGTGCGTAGCATAGTAAATATTAGTACAGTAAAATGTTTGCAATATAATAATTAAATATTGGTAGGACTCTAAGACAGAAAGAGCTAAAGAAATGGTCCTGAAGCTGGGGGTAACAGATTAGCACATCTGCCTACTAGGTGTGGCTCTATCCAATATTGCCATGAGTAAAACATCAGCTGAAGTGCCGGCATCTACTGAATGCAGGGTTTTGTGGTGGTGCAGGTAGCACAGCTCATCTCAATGCAGCTGAGCTAAAAGATCACAGAAACCAAAGGGGGGAAATTGTTTTCAAATTCAGAGAAGAAAAACATGGAAGAAGCCACAAAAAAAAAAAACAGATGTAAATACTTGGGCAACTCTTAGAGCAGTAGAATAAATACACTTTCCTGTTTCCAGGATGCAAAATGAAGTAAAAATAGCTCTTGTTTGGTTTTAGCTTGTGCACAGAAGCTTCAGCTTCCATGCGGATTTGAAAAAGACAGCACTGGCTGACTGCTCCAGCAAAATGATTTAGGATGGAAAATGAAAGCTGCAAACAGCTAAAGCTAACCAATAGTGTTTATCTTCCCAAAACTACAATAATCACCTCCACACTCACCAGGTTTAACCACCACAAGCTCTAGATTGCTTGCAACCAGAACTGGCTGCTTCTTCTAACTTTGAAAAGCGACTAAAAGCAAAGCAAATAAATTAATCGTCTTAACAGCACAGGAACCACTTGAAAGAATTGCAGTAAAACTGATTCAAATAATAGGTATAACTTCAAATTCAGAGGGAAAAAAAAGTACAGTTGTGTAAGCTGAGGTTATCCTAACAATAGATGTTTCAATGTTCATTGCTGCAGTAGGGGTTATACTCTGCCAAGGATATAACAGCTGTCCAGCTTCCAAAGCTTCAGGCTATGTCCTATGCAACCAAACTGTCAAGCAGCTTGAGCTGAGCTGAGTAAAAGACAAGCTAGGGTGTGACGCACTTCATTGCATTCATACCAGTAGAAAGAGGGAGACTGAGCCCTGAAAAGACTGTACCAGTAATAACAAAACATAAGTGCCCACACTGGCATAAAATCACATCAAAAACAATGGGGTTGGAGGGAGGGCACAGCTACTGCTGCAGTGATCATTCAAACATCTGCTGTTATGGTAAGTTCAACTTACACAACTGTACTATGTTCATCATATTGACTGCTGCTGCAGCAGCATTAGCTATGTGGGTAGATTACCCTGGCCGACTACATTTGAGAAGTGAAAGGAGAAGAGTCCAGAAACTCCTGGAGAATGGTCCTAGCAAAACTTTATCTGGGCCTAGAGAAGGAATCAAGCTTATAGGGCTGTGCAAAAGTATGTAAAGAGGACCAAGTTGATGCTTTTAGAATATTTCTAGAATCCAACCCTTTGCAAAAAGCCATCAATGAAGTCAAGGTCCTGTTAGAGAGGCATTGGCCCAGCCTGGAATAGACTTGTTTTGGTGACTATAACAAAAGGTAATAGATTTATAGATTCAGCCATCTATTTGGATATAGTCTGTATTGACACTGGTTGTCCCTTCTTCTTACCTTGAGAAGAAATAAACAATTGATCCAAAGATCTGAGAGATATAGTTCTGTCAAGACAGAACCTGAGTTGTCTGTGGACATCTAAGGTATGGAGTATCCTTTCCCCCTCATTTTTAGATTCAGTAAAGAAAACAAGGAGATGGATAGTTTGACTTAAAGTAAAAATAGATACCACTTTAGGCATAAAATAAGTATTAGTTCTTAAAGAAACCCTGTCCCTATAGAAAATGAGGTAGGGTAGACACCATAAGAGCTTGCAACTCAGATGGCCTTATTGTAGAGGTCAGAGAAATCAGAAAAAAATGTTTTCCATCTTAAGAACCTGAAGTCAGACAGATTAGCTGGTTTAAATTGAGCAAGTGTTAACTTTTCTAACACAAAATTAAGACCCCAAGGAGGGGGCACTGGTTTTCTTGGCAGACTCTTATGCAGAACCCCTTTCAAGAGCATTTTGATATGAGATTGCCTTTAAATTGGAGCATGCTGAAATGGCCAATAAATGAACCTTGAAAGAGGAATAAGAAAGATCACAGGAAAGTAACTTACACAAATCTTGTAAAACCAGAGAACAACTAGACCTGAATGGCTGTTGATTATGTTAATGGCAGCAATTAGAAAACCTTTTCCATTTGCTAATATATGATTTTCTAGTAGCAGGCTTTCTTGCCTCCATTAGTACCTGCTGCACATCCTCAGTAAACTGGCACCTAAAAGGAATTAAGACCTTATTATCCAGTCAGTCAACTGAAAAATATTGATGTCAGGATGTATCAAACACCCCTATTCTTGTGTGAGTAGATTCAGTCTATGAGAAAGCTTGTGGTAGCTGCCTCAAGCCATTTCCAAAATAAGAGAGAACCACAGTTGCCTAGGCCAGAAGGGAGTCACCACAATGATCTTGGGGGATTCTTCTGACTCTTCAGAAGTACACTGGATATTAGTGGAAAGAGTAGAAAAGCAAAGATGAACATTCCCATCCAAAGAAAAGAAAATGCATCTGCCATCCAATACTTCCTGCATAGAGTCTTGGAACAGAAATTTGCCAGTTGATTGTTCAAACAGGAGGCAAAAAGTCTACTTGAACAACTCCCCACAGATGGATCAAATGCTGGATGACCCCTCTGATCTAGTTTTCATTTGTGAGGGTGTGTTCTGGCCCTGCTCAGCTTGTCTGCCACACAATTTTGCTCTGACAGAAGGTAGGATGCCTGTAGAGTGAGACTGTGCTGTGAAGTTATATCAGAAACTAACATGGCTAGCGTACAAAGGGTTTTACAACCTGGTTCCCCTCAGTTATTGGTGTACTACATAACTGTGGTATTGTCTGAAACCCCTTTGAAGAAGTCCAGGGGGCCAAAGATGGTTCAGAGAGTTGAATAATTATGTGTTTGCATCTGTCCTTGGTGTCCTACACCCCTTGCCTTTTATCTTTCCTGAAACGGCTCCCTTGCCTTTTATCTTTCCTGAAACGGCTCCCCAAACAAAGTCTGAAGTGTCTGTAGGGAGGGAGAAGGGGATATCTGTTGTCTCCACTAAAGGATTTCTCTTCTAACAAATCTTAGCAATAAGGTTTGAAAAGATAATGAGTGTTGATGCTGGGACCAATGAGATTTCAGATACCACTGTATCTTTCTCATGTGGAGTCTTGCCAGGGGTATCATTAGAATCATAAATGACATGAGACCCAATGTCCTGAGGTATTGCCTCACTGTGACCAAAGTCTGAATGGAAAACCTTAAAAACAGATCTGAATAAGGATCTATTTTTTTTCCTGTGGATGGAAAGCTCTTTGAACTGACATATCTACTTGACATCCAAAATACACAATCCTATGTGATGGAGTCAAGAAAGACTTTTGACTGTTTTCTTGGAATCCTAGCTTGTGAAAGCAATTTCTCACTGAAGAACAAGAGTCCTGACACTTCGAAAAAATACCCTGCAAAGATTAGCATGTCATCTAATTATGGAAAAATCTGGATACCCGGTGGTGTCCAATGAGATATAACTGGAGCTAGATACTTTGTGAACACTCTTGGTGCAGTGGTTAGTCCAAAGATTAAGATAGAGAACTACTAATGGGATGCAGATATATAGAACATTAAGAAGTGTCTGAAGTCTAGATGAATTGGGATGTAATGATAAACACCGTATAGGTCTGGTATTTCTGCTAAACGTTGAAGAGGAAGAAGAGGTAACAGGTTGTGAACTGACATCATCGTGAATTAGGGCACTATTACAAACAGGTTTAGAAAAGATCGATACAGAACTGGTCTCCAAGAATTTTCTTTCTTTTTTGGAAAATACTTGAATAAAAATTCTTCCACACTTGGAAAGGAGGAGCTGGATCTATGAGTCCATGGGGCAGCATGTGCTTAAGAACAGATGGAAATAAAGAGAGTCTGATCTGGAGGATGAGGAATGACTACCTGGAAAGCAAGAATTTCCTCCCACTGCCATCTGTAACCTTGATGAATGAAATTCAGAACCCATTCGTCTGAAGCAATCTGTTTCAGAAGAAAAAACTGAGATTAAGACTTTCTGGAAGAAAAAGAGGGCCAGAGTGAGAATCAGTCACAAGGTCTCCTGAACATTCAGACTTATGGGACTGTACTTGCTTTTGGGAGGTTAGAGACTTCTTTTTGGAAATCCCTTGACATTCATTCTTAAATGTTTGTTTACCTGAATTCTGTTGAGGCTGTTTATGGATGAGGAGAAAAATTTCCTTGGGCAGTTTGGAAAAAGAGAATTGAAAAATCTTAGACATTACCTGGATCATCTTGCCCCTTCCATCAACTTTGTTTCAGAGGGGCCAAACGCTATTCAAGTGAGAATTTAAAATCTCATTTTCAACATCATCTGAAAGGTTATTAGAATGCAACCATGCAAACTTCCTTAAAATGTTACCAGAGGCCATAGCCTGGGAAGAGGTATCAACAGAGTCTTACACACACACACTGCAATCAATGATTAGTGACCTGTGCCAAAGATGAAACTTAGTTATTTACAGCAGACATTTCCTCAGAAGAAGACACTGCAGATAAAACATTCCCAATATTTTCACAATTTGTCAGAACAAACATCAACATATGAACCTGAAATTTTAAAATTTTGAAAATCAAAGTTGCAGAAGTATTTTCCCATACCTTTCAATAATTATCCCCTTTCTTAGCAGAAAGAGTCTGACTGGAATTGACTAAGTGCTTAGTAGCAGTGGGATCAACGAAGGCTATAGCTGCTGAGTCAAGTTTGGGAATGGTGTATAAAAAGTTAAAAGACTGAGGAATTCTATATATCCTATTTGCCTTTTTATGGGCAGCTGCCTGACTTTTAGGGAAATCGCAGACAATAACACAGACATCCTCAAAAGCTGGCAGAACAGGAGGAATGTGTGTAGGTTTTGGTAAACCCTTGTGTAACAGCTCATAGTATTTTCTAAGTGACTGAGTGACCTCTCTGTTTTCCCCCAGAAAATGCTGGCACATTGTAACAACAGTCTCAGAGAAAGGGGAATCAGATGCTGAGCTCACCTATGAGTATGAATCAGAAATATGAGGGAAAAAAATCTATCCCTACTCCTGTTCAGATTTAGACTCTTGAATCTCTTCAGGAAAACAGGAATCCCTCTTTATTTTACCAGAAGCTACTTTACAAGAAGGATCAATAGCCTGATTTAAACCCTGAGCCAGATCCAGAAAACTATTCCTGTCTAAGGAAATTTGAGGAGGAGTAGATAAATGCTTGATTTCCATATTTTGCCAGGAAAAATGTGGCCAACTGTGTTACTAATGGTAGCAGCTTCTTCCACAGAGATGGCCACAGCATTCTGACACAACAGGGGTACCTTCCTTGTTCCCTCTCCCAGGACCGCCAAGAGTGGCTCTCCCTTACTCACTGATAGGACTCCAGCAGCTAACAGAAGATGAAGCTAACCTCCGAGTCAACAGTGGCTGGAAAAGCTACACCACAGGGATCCAGGGTAAAAGATGAATGGTCTGAGGTACAACAAATGGCCACAGCAGAGTCACCCACCTGTGGCTGAGACAAATTGCTAGCTTGTTGTGGTGGCAGAGGCTGTTTGCTTAACTTTCTCTTTTGGTGGCTGAAAGGAGGACTGATCGTGGGACTGATAGTCTGTTCCATGGCCAAGTCAACAATGGTATTGCCTTCCTAGGGAAAACAAGGAGCAACTGCCAGTAAACCTAGCAGCTCACAAAAGTTATTATTTTTTATGACAGAAAAAAAAACACAGGAAAAAACACTTTCAAACACTATGCTAGACCCATCAACCAAAAATAAATACAGTGTCTACACAGAACATATATTACTTTTACAATAACAGAAAAAACAAGTGTTCCATTTACATTGCAGACTAGCAACAGTCTGTTAAAATGCACTCCTAGCTTTAAAATAATTTTCCTAAAGAGCAAAGTAATAAAATATCAATACATTTAAGAAAATGGATTTTTTTTCCCACAAACAAATGTGTCTACCCAGCAAAGGAACACACAAACCAACTGTTGAGCCTCAAAATGTCTCAGAGGAATGTACTATTTAATGGCAGTAAAGCTCTAAAGGGCTTTGCTTCCAAACTTTTCTTTTAGTCTGCTCAACTTGAGCTGCTTGACAGCTTGGGTGCACAGAAGGTGCCCTGAAGCTAGCTGTACACTATATGCTTTCCAGGATATAACCCCATATAGTGATCAACATGACAAACATCAGTAAAAATACAAAAAAAATAACAGAACCAACTAAAAACTGTACAGCACAAAACCCACTTGAACCAATGCAAACTGTAAAACACCTTCAATTAACAGCTGTAACTTCATAGTCTAAGAAAACAGAGTACAAAAAAAAACCAGGAATAAACGAAAGGAACAGTTCAAAACTGATTTACATTGTTAGGCAACTTTAAGTGCAGTAGAATAAATCTACTTTCCTATTTTCTGGGTGCAAAATGGAGTCAAAATTTACCTTGTTTGGATCTTCTTCCAAGAGTCTTAGGAAAAGGCAAAGCTTGGCAAAAGGGAATATAGAGTTATGTTGTTCACTGTTCTATATTAGAACCTTATCTCCTGCCCTGAAGATGGAGTATATTGCCACTTCTTTGCCCACAGAAGTGCTAACTTAGGGTAGTTAACTGTGGTTACTTTGCCTGACAGGTATGGCACCAACACGGCTAGCATCTCATTGCTAAAACATTGATTCGACTCTGAACTAATAAACAGTAGCTGTCAGGCAAACAGAAGTTAGGGAAATTTCCTGTGAGTACACCAGAAAGATGAAAAGTTCAGGATTGAACAGTTACATTGTTAACTTTATGAACTTAATTGGTGAAGCTGCATACAAACCTAAGTTAGGAAAACTGACCAACCTAGCTGAACGTATGGCCCAACAATATGCATTCACTTAAGTCAGAGTACTGAAAAGAGGTCCAGTCGGATTTCCCTGGTTAACAAATGTAAAAATAAAATAAAAAAAAAAAACATAAAAAAATAAATAGATGCAATTCAATAGCTTGATTCAATAGCCACAATAATGATGTAACACTGTTGTACGAGCATTTCCTTTTTCCTAGTACGTTCATCTCTTCTGCACTGCTGTGTCCTAACTTTCCCAGAGTTTGGCTTCCTTTACAATTATTATCAGGTATTACTACTCTTGGAACACATTTGGGCCTGTCATCATTCCTTCTCCCACCACATAACACCACCTGAATACTTGCATCTCAAGTATAACGTGATATTTTTGCAATGAATCAAAGCACACACTAAGCGACCCCTCCATTTGGCCCTCAATGCTTAATGATAATGAAAACATGAAATTAAATTCAAGAATAAATCAGACCCAGTCCTACACCTTGTCAATTATACAACAGTATTTCATCTTTAACCTTATTTAAATACTTAATCCTCAGCAGTTAAGTATAAGTAAAATAAAGAGATTAAAGCTAAGACATAACACTGTAATTTATTATTGAAAGTAAATGCCCTCTGAGTAAAATAAAAAAAAATCAAAATGTTCGTACAATCAAAATTGCAAACAGATAAGAGCTGCAATTGCCAAAAGTAATATTATAAATATCAATGAGAATTACAGACAGCAGAAAGTAGCCTCAATTGCCAAACTAAGAGGTGCACACCTCACAGTAACCGATTCTGAATCACAGAGAGCCCTGCAAGAGTGCTTTACCATGAAGACATGCAACACCATGGTGGGCTCTCTCCATATATGTGCTAAATGCTAATGATGCATTCTGCGGAAAGCCGTATGATAATTTGCCATGGGCTGTCCCCAAGAACTGCCTGCAGCAAGGCATTTACAAAAAAATATCCATAAAGTAAAAAACATAAAATATAACAAAATAAACTTCTAACCTAAAAATGAAACTTAAGACACAGAAATGCAGCATAAATGAAACTAGCAATAATAAGCACTTTTGTCACAACAGATTGGAGACTTCATCAGACTGTGGTCTTATGGTCAGGTTTCAATCTTTCTTAACTTTTGTAATGATAATTTCACTGTAAATGTGTTTTGTCATTGTTGTTTATGAATCTTGATATGTATGGATTTCAGTTATATTGAAGTAAATGAAAAGAAAGAAATGTGTCAACAGAGGGTCACTACTACTTGGACAGTGGTCTGCTCATTCAAGGTACTACATAACACAAAATGGAGTATCCAAAACAGTGCCTCAAGTACAGAGAGAGAGAGACAGAGAGACAGAGAGACAGAGAGACTGAGACACACACACACACACACACACACACACACACACACAGCATCTTGCAAGACTGACATATGTGCATTTCATTAATTTGTTCCACAGCTTTCTCAGCTTTTCCTTTAAACCTTTCATAATTACTTGCTCTCTTTTATTAGCTGTACTCCATATTACAATGATTATTTCTTAAGTTAAAGGTCACTTTGGTAACTTATGCTGGCCTATTCCAGAGGACAGCCTGCTCTTATGCACACATTTGCTGCACCAGCTAAATTGCTCGTCAACAAAATATGTCTGTAAACATTCACCGAGGGCAACAGGTTCTATCCACCTTCAGTCAGACTGATATTCCTACTTACAGCATCTCGAATCAAGTTTTTACTTCATGAAAAGTAACTCGGTCAAAAACCCTTAAGCATAAAAGCTTTGATCCTATGTTCATCAACCTCTTCATACCCATGGATATTATCAGCACAATCAATGTGCACATCAGAATGCAGCCTCCTTTTTCCTTTCTTGAGTAGACTCCAGAACAATGTGTCATTTTACTATTATATCAATTCCTAATATGAAAATAAATACAAGTCATAGAAAAGCATACCTGTCTGAGCAAAAGTCTTTTGTGGATCAAAGTCCTTTGGGATGCTTCCATTTATAATCTGGGTAACATTTTGCTATGAGGATAAGTTGTATAAATATCTGTTTCCTAAAGGAAGGTGAAGCAGTTGGCTACAATGTGCACATGTTTAAAATGCTGGCAAAGAGGGGAGAGAACAACTGTTTCTACACCTCCTATGTTATGTAGAAACAACAATTCTAAAATATTTACATTACTTGCTATCTGTTCAAGTCAAGCTTCATGTCTGCAGTAGGATAGAGAAACTGACACTTTTACACTCGCTTGCATTTACAGCGCAATACCTTATTGTCATCAATCAATACATCTATTAGATGTTTAAAATCATATTCAGTTACAACTACATTTCCTAAGCCTTCAAAAAAATTCAGCCTGATAATTTACATGCACTTCAGAAATTTGTATGTGTGTGTGTTTAAATATATATTGGGAATACTTATTTAAAACATAATCTGAAATTACAGTGATTAAGATAAACTTGCATATTTCTGTTATGGATTACTCATCAAAGTGGAATCTAATGAAAATCTTTTTTTAATTTTCTACAGCAGAAAATGCTTAGCCTCCTCCACTGGTGACCCATCAATATGCATATTTATAACAGCTCTGTATGACGCATTGACAGTGAAACTTAAAGTTTACTTAAGTCCTTTTCTTAGAATTTTCATTTCATTTTTCTCTCTCTCTCTTTTTTTTTTTTTTTTTTTTGCTTCTTTATTAAAAATATACTAGTGCATCAACTGGATTAAACAAAAGATAAAACAAACAATGCTAGGACTGCATGTGTTCCATATTAACACAGTGAGAAAATTATGGGCAGATTATTAAAACTCCCAACACATACCTATGAATCTAGACTCCCTGGGATTCAAATGAGCTCAGTATACCATAGCTAAAAGACCACTGTTGTTACGGCATGAACAAGCTGGATGTCTCTGCTTAACATGTCTACATACATTAGAGTATACTCTGTTGCTAGGCTACCTGAAGGATGAAAGATCACAAATTTGGACATTAGGGAAGATAGGCCTATTGTCAGAGCCGGCGGTCAGACTGTTGAACAGACACAGGTTTTGGGTCAGGCAGGGCTATTCTCTTTACTTCTAGGAGGAAGAGATGTTTATAAGTCATACTACTGATGCTGTTCTAGAAGAACATGCATGGCATTACAAATCTAGATCTATTGTGCAAGTGTGGAGTTGCATGATGAAAGTCATTTTCACTCTGTACTGTGCTAAGTCAGGGATGCTCTAATATGAAGTGCATACTCTTTTGGCCACTTGTGTATGTATGTATGTATAATAATTACAGAGTCCACAATAGCGAAAAGCCTGTTACTATGTCTTAGAAATCTAGTATGTCATCAGAAGGATAAAACCTTTACAATCCAAGTGGTAGAGGTGAGGGGACTTGGCAGAATTTCTTATGTCAGCAGCAAAAGAAATTAAAAGAAAAATATTCCAGTTTACCAACACTGTATGAAGGTACTACCAGCAGAATTGCTGACAAGGTTCAGAAACAGATGCCAGACTCTATAGCAATATAATGAAGGAGAACAGAGAGAGAGAGAGGGAAAGAGGAGTAGAAGCAGTTCTACTCTCCTTCTTCTTGGTAGGAGAAAGGACACACAATGAGCTCATTATTAATATGCAATATAGGCTAGGGATTCTGTTATTTATGTATGGCTGCATGCCAGCTTGGCTAGTGAACTGATCTGTGTTGATCCATTTCAGCCACTGCTTAAGGCCTACTGAGAACAGTAATAAGACACAATCAATACAGAGTAATAATCTGTATCAGTGCATATCTGTGAAACAATGTTTGGCAGTTAGCCCATAAGGATCAAGGCTCTAAGCTGTTAATGAGTTGCTTCCTGTAGTCCAGAGTTTGATTCCCTCCACCTCCATTTGTAACTTAACCAGACAGTGCACTGAAGCCAAAGGGAAATCCGGTTAGGCTCCTCAAGATTCCCCTGTACAGCATGTCTAGTAACTGTTTATGAAACTATGAAGAATCATTGTAATACACATTACAATTCACTGCACAAGTGAAAAAAGAAAAGAAAATTATCGATCATGCAAGAAAATTCTAACTTTAGGTTAGCCAAACAGCACTTTAGCAGGATCACAGTTAAACAAATGATGTGTGATACATAGGTTCATAGATTGGTACTAGGCTATCGGCCCTAGGGCCTATACAAGCCTAGCCATAACAATTCCCTGGTTATTTCTTCCCACACTATTTACTTCCCTGGACCCCTGTCTAGCAGGGCGACTGATGTGATCCCCGGGGTGAATTTTCTTTCTCCCATCCAATCATCAAGATTCCTTTTGAAGAGGGCCAAAGAGGTGCTCTGTTCGACATGTATGGGCAGTCTATTCCAGAGTCTGGGGAGTCTCTGGGTCAGGAACCTATCCCTCCAGCATGTTTTGTTTATTGTGATGACAAGATTTCGATCCCTGGAGCGTGTGGCTCTGAGGGATTGGGATTTCTTTAAGTGTAGCAAGTCCAACAGCTCTGGGTTTGACATGGCCTTGTATGTTAAGCAGAGATCGCCTCGGAGTAGACGATATGTGACAGAGTATAGACGGAGTTTTTTAAGGTGGTAAGCATAGGGCATCTGCTTTAGGCTTGTGATTCTTTTAGTGAGGTATTTCTGCGGCCTTTCCAGTTGTTGCAGATGTCTTGAGAGGTACATACCAAATGAGGTGTTGTATTCTATAATGGATGTAATGAGGGATGAGTACAGTGGGACAATGACCTCCTTTTTTCTGGATGAAAAGCCCTTAGTGATGAGGTGTGCCACATAGAAGGCTTTCCTGACTGTTGTGGCGATGTGGTTATTGAAGGTGAGACCACTGTCCACCTGTGTCCCTAAGTCTCTTATCACACTGTACTGCCACCTATGTGAGAATTCACGGGTACATGTTTTTACCCAAAGGGGATAACTATACATTTCTTGGCATTGAGCTTGAGCCCATGGCTCTGGCACCAAGCATCTGTTTCTGTAAGGCCCTTTTGTAGAGTTATCCACATCATTTGGGGATTCAATAATGGCTCCCAGTTTGCAGTCATCTGCAAACTTTGTTAGCCGCAGTCCCTTAGTGTTGGCCTGTACTTCAGAGAAGTAGATGCCAAACAAGAGAGGTCCCAGGACTGAACCCTGTGGTACTCCACTTGTCACTTGTCTGAAGCTGGATTTGGAGTCAGCTACTTTTACAGCGTGGGTTCTGTCAGTAAGCCAGTTGGCAACCCATCAAGTGACGTAGGGATTAATGCCCAGCATAGTAAGTTTATCTATTATTTCAGAGTGGGTGATGGTGTCAAAGGCCTTGGTGAGGTCCAGATAGGCTGTGTGGACTGCCTTACCCTCGTCCACGGCTCTGGAGACTGATTTGAAGAGGTCAATAAGTTTCAGGAGACAAGATCGGCCCTTCATGAACCCAAACTGTGTGGGGTCCAATATTTTAAGGTTGCCAATATTTTTGTTTATAAGTTCCATGATAATACATTCCATGGCCTTGCAGATCAGGCTCTTCAGACTGATGGGGTGGTAGTTCCCGGGATCCAAGGTGGATCCCCCCTTGTGGAGTGGGATAACTGTAGCTGTGCACCACAAAACAAGTAAAGGTGCCAAAGATGAGGTATATGACAGAGTTCCAATCTGACCTGGACATTGATTAATATCATGATTACTGTTTTGAAATTTGCTTATTTGAAATATCAATATGGTTGTTTCAAAAAGAGTTAAACTAAGCAAAGCAGTTATTATAAATAATAACAATAATGCAAGTGTAGAATACATTTTGAAAGTTTTTTGTAGTAATTTAAGGCAGGTCTTAATTAAACATAAGGCTGAAGGAGATAGAAGAAACAGGTGGGTATGTTACAGGGGGCCAGATTTGCTCTTGGTGTAAGGCCTTTCTATAAACAGGCTTACACCAGAGGCCAGATTCCAAAATGACAAAAGCCAGTAATGTATCCTTTATTAAAAGCACAAAAACCTCTCATTCTTTACAACATGATCTAATGATGACAATATATTATAAACATTAATATTTAGTCAGTTTCTGGAGGTTATCATACCTCTGATATTGTCCATCTCTGTTGTTGTCTGTACGCCCTCTCTTTCTTCCATAATTGTCCTGCTGGTTCTGAAAATTGCTACGTAGATATTCCAGGTCTTGTGGTCTCAGCAATGAAGGAAATTAGTTCAACGTAGCCAACAGAGACGGCAACGTGTGGGTGGAAACAATTCAAAACACAGCGTTTCATTTGTATCTTCGGAAGCAGTTAGTAGTTTGGGAGAATCAGAAGAAGAGGCAGTGAATTTTCCTTCATTGCCGAGACCACAAGACCCGGAATATCTACGTAGCAATTTTTAGAACCAGCGGGACAATTATGGAAGAAAGAGAGGGCGTACAGACAACAGAGATGGACAATATCAGAGATATGATAACCTCCAGAAACGGACTAAATATTAATGTTTATAATATATTGTCATCGTTAGATCATGTTGTTAAGAATGAGAGGTTTTTGTGCTTTTAATAAAGGATACATTACTGGCTTTTGTTGTTTGGATATCTTTTTGTTCCGCTTTGGTGGTTTTGGATTACGTTATGGCCAGTGATTCTTCCTTTATACAATTGCCCCAAATTTTTCATGAAGAAGGGATAGAACGAGGTCAGACAACCATGGAACAATATTTGGGTCAGCCTAGAGAGGTGAGAGACATTCAACCAGAATGTACCTCTATGCCTAAAACTAATGATGTTAAATCTTGGGAACGTATTTTGGTGGAGGGGGTTAAAAGAAGACCGCTTAACCCCTTTCAATGTGTGGGTCAACCTAATGTGGCAAGTGTCTCTTTGGAAATACAAGATTCTTTAAACTCTCTTGAAAAATTACTGTTTAAAGAGAATTCTTTACATTTTAATATTCTCAGTCTACAAAGCTATATAGACCTCGACATAACACCGAGAGAGCTATGTTTTGTCAAGTCACCTACCACTCCATTTGATGCTACTGATGCAACAGATAAACAATTTGAAACCAGGTGGGCTCTGGCAGCTCACAAATGTGTAACGGAATGGTTACATATTCTCATTGAGAGGGATACAGTTAAACGAAAAATAAAAAAAAAGATATAGAGACCTGTTGCACCAATTTGATTTTACATTTCAATTTGGAACAATTTAACCAAATATTGGGCAGCTTTAATGTGAAGTTGGAAGAGGTTTCAAATGATATTATTAAAAGAAAGATTAACAAACTTGAAAGAGACATACGCGACTATAACAGTGGCCATGCCTTTAAGAAATTAGTTCAACGTAACCAACAGAGACGGCAATGTGTGGGTGGAACCAATTCAAAACAGAGCATTTCATTTGTATCTTCGGAAGCATAGTAGTATGGGAGAATCAGAAGAAGAGGCAGTGAATTTTCCTTCATTGCCGAGACCACAAGACCCGGAATATCTACGTAACAATTTTCGGAACCAGCAGGACAATTTTGGAAGAAAGAGAGGGCGTACAGACAACAACAGAGATGGACAATATCAGAGGTATGATAACCTCCAGAAACGGACTAAATATTAATGTTTATAATTTATTGTCATCATTAGATCATGTCGTAAAGAATGAAAGGTTTTTGTGCTTTTAATAAAGGATACATTACTGGCTTTTGTTGTTTAGATATCTTTCTGTTCTGCTTTGGTAGTTTTGGCCAGATTCCAAAAGACCTGCTCTAAGCCTGCTCGTAGTGCAAGTGGTGACTTACACTGAGCAAGTTTTGTGGAATCAGGACTATAGGGATGGGAGAAACTCTCTCATCCCTCACTGTCGTTAATATGAGTAATCAATAATGATTTAAACAGCTTGAAATGAGCAGTCTCTCCAAACAGAGTGCAGATTATTCAATGTCTTGTATCAAGGACCAAAAATGAAAGGTCATTTATTAGTCATTGCAACACTGGGCCCTATTTAGATATATATCTGACCTTATCTCTGGTAAGATTATGAATTAAGTGTGGATGGTAGGTAATATCATTTGATTTGAGCAACAGGTTACAAAGAAACAGGTGTACCCTTTCTTTAATGGGAATGGAGGTTTGCTTCCAAACATCACCACAATGACATCCTTGCTATGGGGACACAAGAGCCTACAAATGGCAACCATCCATACATTTAGGAACAGCATGTAAAAAGAAAATGAACATAAAATGTATCTTTTAAACTTCTAAACTCCACCCGCTCTCGGCTGCTGTGCGTCTCTGGCTTTAGCATCTGTACACTTTTAGGCCCTGTATTACCCTCTGTGGATACGCCTGGGTGGACGCCTAGACCTAAACTAAAATTAATACAAGCTCAACCAATTTCTCAAGCAATTTTTACAAACTCTGCTGCCTCATCCCCTTTATCGGACTTGAACCAAGCCTTTCCTTGAAGGAACCAAGTAACTTTCAGGCCCTGTATTACCCTCTGTGGATACCCCTGGGTGGACGCCTAGACCTAAACTAAAATTAATACAAGCTCAACCAATTTCTCAAGCAATTTTTACAAACTCTGCTGCCTCATCCCCTTTATCGGACTTGAACCAAGCCTCTCCTTGAAGGAACCAAGGAATCAAGGAACTTTCAGGCCCTGTATTACCCTCTGTGGATATGCCTGGGTGGATGCCTAGACCTAAACTAAAATTAATACAAGCTCAACCAATTTCTCAAGCAATTTTTACAAACTCTGCTGCCTCATCCCCTTTATCGGACTTGAACCAAGCCTCTCCTTGAAGGAACCAAGGAACTTTCAGGCCCTGTATTACCCTCTGTGGATATGCCTGGGTGGACGCCTAGACCTAAACTAAAATTAATACAAGCTCAACCAATTTCTCAAGCAATTTTTACAAACTCTGCTGCCTCATCCCCTTTATCGGACTTGAACCAAGCCTCTCCTTGAAGGAACCAAGGAACTTTCAGGCCCTGTATTACCCTCTGTGGATACCCCTGGGTGGACGCCTAGACCTAAACTAAAATTAATACAAGCTCAACCAATTTCTCAAGCAATTTTTACAAACTCTGCTGCCTCATCCCCTTTATCGGACTTGAACCAAGCCTCTCCTTGAAGGAACCAAGGAATCAAGGAAATTTCAGGCCCTGTATTACCCTGTGTGGATATGCCTGGGTGGATGCCTAGACCTAAACTAAAATTAATACAAGCTCAACCAATTTCTCAAGCAATTTTTACAAACTCTGCTGCCTCATCCCCTTTATCGGACTTGAACCAAGCCTCTCCTTGAAGGAACCAAGGAACTTTCAGGCCCTGTATTACCCTCTGTGGATACGCCTGGGTGGACGCCTAGACCTAAACTAAAATTAATACAAGCTCAACCAATTTCTCAAGCAATTTTTACAAACTCTGCTGCCTCATCCCTTTTATCAGACTTGAACCAAGCCTCTCCTTGAAGGAACCAAGGAAGTATGTGCATATGCTGCTAAACCTATACTATTATAGTTATTTAAGCTCTGCTAGGTGTTTGAGAATGCTTCCCTGCCAGGAAAGCCAGCAGCCAACCCTTCCTTTAATTTTTGTATATCCATACTTCCCCCTCTCCCAGCTCCCTGACCTATACTGACCTCCTTTTCCCCCAATTCAATCTACTCCAGAGATAGCCTTGGTGGAGCCACAGATGCATTTCAGCATCTGTCCACTAGATGGCACCCTCTCCCCACTAAGTTAATTCCAATTCACTAACTCTCTTATATTTTCTGTTTAATCTCTAACTTTACTTTTTCCCTTTTAAAGCACTATAAGCTCTAACTTTACTTTCCTCTCTTAAAACACCATAGCCCACTCTATCCAACTATATCCCTGTCCCCTGTACTTACCTGTCTGCTATCCACACTCCACTGATAGGTTCTCGATCTTCCCGTGCCGTCCTTGGCTCTACCCACCCTGTTCGCCCTGCGGGCTCACTCCACTCTCCTACCCTGCCCCCAAATCCCACCCACCTCCAGCACCTCTATCTTTATTCCTCACAAACCACACCCACTGTTCCAATTATCCAATCAATCTCCATTCCCTGGAAACACCCATTCCCTTATCCTGCCCACATTAATCTTCAATTACCCCACCTAGTCTACCCCACCTATCCAATTAGTATCAATTACTCTATTAACAAACACCCCTAAACCACTACCATATCAAACATTACTCAACTTCCCACTCCTTTCTCAAATATAAAATCCCTACTAGCTCCACGGCACATTCAATCACTCTGGTATTCTCAAATTGTTTAGTAACTACTTAACAACTCTTGACAACCTCATCTCATTATGCTTTCAAAACCTTTACACATCTCCTTTCTACTACTTCTACAGTTTTCCTTTATTCTCTACCTCACCCAGCCCACTAATATCTACCACTCACAATCCTTCCACATAACTAACCATCTTACCTTCTCTCCTACACACACACCCCAATTTCTCCACAACTATATCCCATAAAAAAAATCTACTTTTTCCATACAAATTTCTTACCTCACATAGACATTCTACTCCCATAATAACTAGCAAATCTTCCAGAATCATAATTGAGCCCAATGTATACTCTAAACTTTCCAATTACCTCTCTAACTCTATCCTATATCTAATTATCACCCTATTATCTGGAGATATCCATCCTAACCCAGGTCCCTCTACCTCAACAACTATTAACAAGTCCATACTACTTACTTCTTTAAACTCCCAAAGCATAGTCAACAAAATCCCAAACCTGCATGCTTGGCTTACACACAATAAACCTGACATCCTATCCATCTCTGAAGCATGGTTAAAACCTCATATAAAAGACTCTGAAATAATCCCACCCAACTATTCTATCATTAGAAAAGACAGATCTCATAAAAAAGGGGGTGGTGTAGCTCTCCTATACTCATCCTCACTATCAGTTACTCCCTATAATAAACCCACTCCCCACTTTAATAATGCTGAATTACTACTAATGTTACTTCAAATTAACAAACACAAGCATATATGTATAGCCTCCCTTTACATTCCCCCAGGAGATAATATTTCTACACTTGAAGACATCCTCTCCTGGCTCTTCACCAACATCAGCAATGAAACAATAATCCTAGGAGACATGAATATCAAATGGGCCTCCATTCAGTCTCCCTCAAACCCACTTAACATTAACCTCTACAACTTATCTCAGCTTATCAACTCTATAACCCGCCCCTCAAAAAACCTCTCCAGTGGCAGTACCCTAGACTGGATCTTAGTCTTTCACCCCCATTATTATTCTGACAGCGGTACTCTTCCCGATCCTCTTAGTGACCACTTACCCACCTTTACACACTGACTCCCCTTACCCCTTCATCGTACTCATAACTTTATTACTACTTGTAACCAAAAAAACTTTAACCCAACAGCTTTTTCTAACTCTCTAAAAGCAATAAATTGGAACAGTCTAAAAACACTTCCTCTAGATAATGCAGTTGCCCACTTCAACACAACCTTCTTAAACCTACTAGACCACCATGCTCCCCTAAGAACAAAAAGAATAAAAACCAAAACTGCCCCTTGGCTTACCAAAAATACACTTGCTACAATGTGACACAGAGACAAACTCTGGACATACTACCAGAAAAATAGGACCCCCCCCTCATCCATAATGAATACAAAGCACTTCGAAATAAAGTAAAAAAGCTCATCACCACTGATCGACAAAATTACTTCTCCTTACTCCAAAACAATAATATAACAAACCCTCAGAAATTCTGGAAAGGCATCTCCACTCTCCTAAATCCCAGTAAACCAGACACCCCCACCCCGGACCCAAATGCTTCTGATATAGACTTGGCTACTCAATTTAACTCTTTTTTTTATTGATTCTATTTCCAAATTAACCTCATCCTTCTCTAACATCACTACTCTCTCCTGTTTACCCCCACCCTCGTCTACTTACCCTCTACCATCAACCACTAGTTCACCCCCTCTCTCATCTTCTAACTTTGCACCCTCCTCTTCCTCTTATTCCACTCTCCCTCCCTTCCTCTTCATCACTCCCACCCCCAAATACCCCCTCCTCCCATTCCCCACATCTACCATAAAAAAACTCCTTCTAAAACTGAAGCCAGGTTCAAATGCTCCTGATAATATTCCTTCGCAATTCCTGAGCATAGCTGCCGAAACAATTGCCTACCCCATTAGTATTTTAATAAACTGCTCTATCCAAGAAAGCACAGTACCCCTAATTTGGAAAAAGGCCTTTATCATACCATTGCATAAAGGAGGCAACAATAACAATGTCACTAATTTCCGTCCCATTGCTATCCTGTCTCCCATCTCTAAACTCCTTGAAAAGTGTATCCAATTACAACTCCTACCATATCTCATTGATAACCACCTATTAACCCCCACACAACATGATTTCAGACCAGGCCACAGCAATATGACAGCCCTCCTCTCCCTCCTGGAAACTGTAAACAAAGCCCGAGACTCAGGTCATAGTGTTTCTACCCTTTTACTGGATCTCTCTAAGGCCTTTGACACTATCTCCCACAACCTTCTTCTATCTAAACTCTCTAAGCTTAACCTATCTCTTTCCTCTCTGAACTGGTTCTCCAGCTACTTATCCAACAGCTATCAAGCAGTAAAATGGAAAAAGGCCACCTCCTCATTCCTTAATATCCCAACTGGAGTTCCACAAGGTTCCATATTGGGTCCCCTCCTCTTTAATATATTTATTAATGACTTCTGCAACTCTATCCCCTTCTCTAATATCATCCAATATGCAGACGACTCAACCATTATTTGCTCAGCCACTTCTGTCCCCATACTTCTAAAGCTAACTCAAGATGCTTTTTCAACCACTGAACAATGGATGAAAAAAAAACACTTAGCACTCAATGCTTCTAAAACCAAATTAATGGTATTTACTCCCTCTAAAGTCACCCCTTTCAACAAAAACACATTTTGTATTACTAGTCATAACAACACAACTCTGGAACTGGTATCAGAGACCAAGCTACTTGGTGTCTAAATTGACAATCAGCTTAAATTTAACTCCCACATACATCTAAATATAAAAAAAAACATCAAAAACTAGGTATGCTTTGTCGACAAAATCATTATCTTACACCCACCACTAAACTCACCCTCTCTACATCCTTTCTCATACCCTCCCTTCTCTATGGAGCTCCACTCCTAACTAATCTACAATCCTCTCTGAAAACTCAGCTATCATGTTGCTATAACAAAATCGCCAAGTTCGCCACTAGCCAGAAGTCCTCCACTCACCACTGTTCCTCTCTCCACAAACTACAATGGCTAGAACTACCAATAACCTTACCTATACCCAACTCACTCTAGCACACAAGCTCATTTTCAACCCCTCACTCTGTCCCTCCCTTTCCTCTGCATTTAAAATGCACCTACCTGACAGAGTGCTAAGGTCTAACAACCAAAATTTTCTAGAAGTATACAAACCAGCTCGTCCCCCAGGCAAATACCTTTTATCCTTTAGTCTAGCACAACTCTGGAACTCCCTACCACCATCCATTCGTACTACCCCTAGTTACTCTATCTTCAAAAAACTCTTCACTCATATCTAGTATCCCAGTGGGAATGCTCCTGCTGCCACCCTAAATAACTTACCCTGAAAATTTTCATCTTCTCTTCTTTTCAATAGCATTTTCCTTTTAACTTCTCTTCCAACTCATATATTCTTGTTAATTACTTTCTAAATGTATATAATTCTTGGCTACACCTCTTACCGCAAGTTTCCTAACATGTATTAACGTTCCTGTATATATTTTGTAATTATCCCTTTAAAATTCTGTATTACTTGTTCGTTTATCACTAATCTAGACTGTTTGTAATATTTGTCCTTGTCTAATCCAGTTGTATATTTTCAATCTATGACATATAGTAATGTTAATAGTCTTTGGTCTGCTCTATTCTAAAACACATGTAAGCTTATAATCTACGTCATATTGTAACCTTGATTGTTTATGGAGCTTTTTTCCCCAGGACTCCATTGAAAACGGGTTCACTTTGGCCCAATGGACTATCCTGGTAAAGCAACTGCAAATAAATAAATAAATAAATAAAATAAAATAAAAAAGACAGACTGTCTGTTAAGTCTGAGAAAAAAACTGCTGTCCATTAAAAAAGCAAAGCAAGGTGCCTGGGTCATGGTAAGTCACTGCTGTAGGCAAAAACAAGTGAAAAGCACTTCTGGATCATTTGGCCTTCTAGAACTACGGTTTGCAGAGATATATTTATTTTTCGACAATTGGTTGTGGAAGTGTACTGAAGCAGATAGTAGTACAGCTATTCAGTTTCTGGAGTATGAACAGATTTTCTTTAATAGATATTGGTACTCTCACTGCCTAGAAAACATACACACAGGTCGGCCTCATTTATTACTTAATTAGGTTATAAAACTCTATTTTACTGAGCAAGTGAACATATGTGTCAAATTTTTTGCTCAAGAATCAGTGACAAAAACAAAAAGGATCAATTTCAGGGACAATTGTGAAATATTACTCTAATTAATTTAGAAAGTTAATAGAGCAATAGGTTTTGCATCAAAATACATTTCCTGAACAATATAAAGTATGAAACTCTGCCTGTATTACTGAATGATTAATTCTCAGTGATTTACCAGAAAATTACAAATTGTTATGAGAAACAGAGCTAAGATATGAAGAAATATCAAAGGTGTTTTATAGAATCATGACAGTTGAGAGCAAGAGATATTTACCGGCTGATATTTTTTACACAAAAGTAAACAAACAAGTAATCCAAAAATGTCATCAAGATTAATCACACTGTGGTGAATATCAGCATTTTATGCAAAATCTAATTCTTATTTTAACAGTTTTCTGACTTGAGTTTTTCCATTCTGCTGCAGCCATGGCAGAGGCATAGCTAGGGTGGGAAAAGGAGAACTCACCCAGTGCCCAAGGTGTTATGGGATATGATGATTCCGATCGGTCTTCAGTGCATTACAGGCATTCAGTAACAAATACCATATTGCAGTTGTGGTAAGAATCTAAACACTGTAGCACCGCATGTCTTCAGAGCATTTGTGGTAAGAATCAATGTATTGTAGCACTCAATGTGTGACAAACAAACATAGAAAGTAAATAACCAAAGACCTTTTTGGGAATAATGTAGAAAGAAGACAACTGAGACCAGGGTCTGATGTAAGCACTTTTATTCACTGAGTTTATTAATCCAACTTCTTCAGAAATAAGTAAAATTACTAAGGTTGCTTTATTTAAGACACTGCTTGTTTTAGACACTGTAGCTTAGACCAATACAAAAGCAGAGATACAGTAGCACAGACCAATGGAAAAGCAACAAAGCTTGTTTTAAATACTGCAGTTTAGACCAATGGAAAAGTAGTAACACAGTAGCATAGAACAATGGAGAAGCTGCAAGGCTCCTATCTGTTCCATTTTAGAATGCATTTGATGTTGAGGTTGCCGTTAAGTCTGGGAGGAGTGTCCAGCTTTAACAAAATTTGCCAATGTAGTTCTTTAACTTCTACCAAGGAGGAGATTTCTCCAAAAAAAGCTTTTACCTTTTCAAGTACTAGGAATTTAAAGTCAGAAAAGTTGGGGCAGTGAGTGGCTAGTGCATTTCTAAGGTCTGTGTACCTTATTGCCTTCTGGTGCTCCTTAATTCTGTCAGTAAGCTTTCCGGTGGTTTTCCCTACATACAAGGCATCACTGTCTGAGCAGATCTCTAAGTAGACCACATTAGTAGGTGCTGTTGTAGTGTAATTTGCTACAGTTTAAAAGGAAAAAAATCGCTTGTGTAACTTTTGTTCATTTTTCTTTCTTTCTTTGGGTACCAGGTACCAAGAATAGTTAGGTATAACTCACCTCTGTTCTGTGGATTCACTTTAAAGAGAACAAGATTTTGCACACAGCATTTTTTCTTAGTGCATGGGAGTTAGGATTTTTTGAGGTTGGTAGTTGCACTTTGGGTTTGTATTGTTACAGTGCTGGTCTGTTAAATTATAGTACTTTTAAGTACCTGTACAGTATTAGAGAATTGTTTTGACAACATTTTTTGAAACTTATTTTAAGAAGATGTGCAAGGATATAGTGCTAAGCTCTTCCAGAGAACTGAACATTTGGATAGTTTCCAAGTCTAGCTCACGAGTTGGGGATTCAATGATTAAACCATTGTGGATGTGGAGGAGACATTGTCTGCTGACTGAGTGGCCTTAGTTCAGACAAGGACCATAAAGATAAGTTCCATCTTTTTATGGACATATGCCAGTGCTTTCTACATTCATAATTTCAAAGTCTTTGCATGGCAGATTAAGTTCATAAACCAGAATCACCTTGTCAATATACACCCTAGAAGGAAGCCTCTTGTACACAGGAGAGCAAAGCAAGTCAGGCCCAGGACAAATTTACAGATGCCCATTTAAATGTCAAGATTTACCTTGATGGAAACAATGGCATCATTCAGATTTATATTTAACAAAAACATTATTCTGAAGGTGGGGGGAGCACTGAGTAATATATTTGTCCTTTCAGCATGTCTTGTTTGTTTGAGAGTCATAGGTTCATGGGTAAATACTACGCTAATGACCACCAGAGCCTTTATAAGCCTAGCTATGCAATCCAACCTAGTTGTGTCCCTATGTATCATGGGCATTGGCATAATGTTAGTTTGGAAGTTTCTAGAGGCTATGTGTAGAGTGTCAAGGTATGTTAGTTTGGACATTACTATCTGCCTCTGTCTATCAGAGACAAGAGGCCAGACCATGGGTGAATTTCTGATTTTCCATCCTTGATCAAAGTTACACTGATTATAGCTGAGAGTGCCTCCAGGTGTTTCTGCAGTTACCTCATACTGACCCCTCTATGCATCAAATATTGCTTGTTCATATTTGCAATAACAATTCCAAAATCAAGCTTCATACAAGGTATCAGATGATTTTATCTTAAAGAATACATGATGGCAAACACAATTATATTGATATTTGACCTCTATCTAATACAACTACAGAGATATTGAATATTTGTATACTGTTTATTTGTATTGCAAAGATTTTCATTTTTCTCTAAATATCTCAGAATTTAGGTAACAGACAGAACTACATAGCCTCATATGAAAGCTCACAACTGTATGAAGAAAATCCTGCTGACAGTATTTGTCTAGCTTGAATGGTTACTGAGCTATCATAAGCTGTTTATACAAAATTACAATTTTAATATTCACTGCCTTTATTTTGGCTTATGAAATCCAGTTCAAAGCAATGAAATGAATATCATAAATATAGTGATAAATTTATCCTCAATAGTTTGCAATTTTCAGTTTTATAGTAACACTTATGGTACTAGAGATATGGATATTTGTTTGAACTGTAAGGTGATAACTTCATTTTTTTAAAGGCTCAGGCCACACCCACAGGGAGTTTAACAGTATGCTCTCAAAAGATCTGTACTGGAAGGAATGAGTTAACTAGGGTGAGGGATAGACTCTGCTTCACATGGATGTGAAGCCTGTCTCTAATCATGGGGACCATCTGAGACACATATCTGTCTCACCAACACGTCTTATATATGTCACAAGCAAAATTGAAATCATTGGATCTAGTGATTCTGATGCTGTTTATTTTGTGGATGTGCAAAAGTTCCTTTAGAGCTGGATCTGAGGATGCCTTGTGTGCAAGGGAGCCCGCAGGATTTTTTGCAGGGGGGTGCAAACCCAGAGCCCCACCCACATAGCTCACCCCGCCCCCTGCCAACACAGCCCCGCCCAAGTCCACCCACCCCCAAGCCCCGCCCACACAACCATTCCAGTGTCCCATTACTTGGCTATTTCTCCCCATTTACTGTAGACACTGTTCAAATCTGTGTGCATACTGTTTTATGCTTTAGTTCTACAATGATTACAGGCAGTTGGATTTAATTTACAACTTTTATTTCAAACATTATAGCCCAAACACTGAGACATTTACTAAACCTAAACAAAGCAATAGTCTTACAATGAAAACAGACTTGGCATTAAAGCTTTTCTACTTTTGAAACTCACATTCAATGAAACAGCATTGAAACCCACATTCAAAGAAAATGCATCTGGCCAGTGGCAGGTTATTTACCTTTGAACTGTTTTCAAGCAATAGGCTCCTTGCACACCGTTAGGGCCATGCAAAAGTTATTTGATTTACCTGATTGTATTAATTATAATATATAATTGAATTATATCCCTTGTATTATACAGCAACACTTGTTTGAGTGTCTCTGCTGAAGTAAAAGTAATCTGAATAATTCCACATTAAAGATATCTGAAACTAATGAAGATGTTGTTGCTAGAAAACAACTGTATATTTCAGTGTTTCATCTACAAATTCAGTGCCTGCTGCGTCAAAGAATAAATTGCCTATGTTAAATTAAAAAAATGGTAAGCTGGTATATTGCAATAGGAAATGGATGACAAGCTGAAAAACAGGTTCATAGTTATTAGGCATCTCATCCAAAGGAGGACATCCTGAGGACTGCAGCATACAAATGTATATGCTGTAGGAATAGAACCTCAAGCCTTTACATTAAGATGCAAGTATTCTACTTGTGGTGCTACTAACATAGCTTTAAAACTTTATACCACAATAGAGATACCATTTGCTAAACAAAACAGTTGCACATTGTAAATAGACTTGGCATGAGCAGCAGTGAACTTAGCTTCCCTTAAAACCCACAGTTCCTTGAAAATGCACTTGAAAATTCCACCTGCTAACTCTAACTTGGGCATTTCACTTTCTCTCTCACAAACATACCACACCCCTCAAGGCCTCAACCTTAGTGCAAGAAATCTGGACAAAGCCTAAAATAAATAGGGACAGATTATAAATATGGCTCTCAGAAACTTAGAAAATTGCAAGAGTAACAGGATTTGTGTTAGTATGCATTTTTCTAAATGACATGACATCTAAAACTGAAATGTCTCATTTAGCAACTTCAATCCTTTTAGGAGGAATATGGGGCAAAAATCTGGACAGCTGAGGGGTATGCTACCTCCCTCTTATACACACACCAAATAATTCTGGTCAGACTTGAATTAGTTCTGGGAAGGTTGCACTGAACGGCACCGTGCTTGAGCTGAAGTGGGTGAAATCCTGGTAGCCAGTGATAACTGATCTGCAGCTCAGCAATGTGGAGCATTAAAGCATTTTTAGCAGAGCATTGTTTCATCACTACCTATTGTGTTTGCACATAAGCTGTAGTTATTTTAAACATTTGCCTTTTTGATTACTACAGAGTACATTTACCCACCAGAGCTATTGTGTTTTGACTTCAGTGTGGAGCTAGTTGTTGCAGGGCTTGGCTTTTAAGTAAGGTAGCAATGCTTATTTACCATATACCATTAAAGCCACCCAACTACAAGTGTACTAACACACAGACACTGCTATAAGACACTGGTCTGCAATAAAATGTAATGAGCTTCTGAAAATACTGTAATCCTGTCCTTTTATTACAATGAATATAAAATACTTCGAAATAAGGTAAAAAAGCTCATAATCTTCGACCGACAAAACTACTTTTCCACACTTCAAAACAATAATAAAATCAAACCCTCAGAAATTTTGGAAAGGTATCTCTACTCTACTTAACCCCAGCAAACCAGATACCCCTACCCCAGACCCAAACGCTCCTGACCAAGACTTGGCTACCCAATTTAACTTTTCATTGAATCCATTTCCAAATTAACGTCATCTTTCTCTAACACCACTACATTCTCCAAAACTCCCTTACCATCCCCAACCATCTCTCTACCCTACTCTGCTACTACTTCCTCATTCCCATCTACTAACTCCCATGCCTCCACTCCTCCTACTCCTACTACTTCATCAGCTTCATCTGCCCCTAATTCTCCCTCTTCACACTCCTTTTTTCTCATTTAAACCTATACCCACTTCTACTGTAAAGAAACTCCTTATGAAACTGAAGCCATGCACCAATGCTCATGATAACATCCCTTCTTACTTTCTTAGCAAAGCTGCTGAAGCAATCGCTTACCCTATTAGCATTTTAATCAACCACTCTATCCAAGAATGTATAGTACCCCAAGTCTGGAAAAGGGCCTTTATCATACCTCTACATAAAGGTGGCAACAACAACAATGTTACTAATTTCCGCCCCATCGCTATTCTGTCCCCCATCTCTAAACTCCTAGAAAAGTGTATCCAACTACAACTCCTTCCACATCTCTTAGATAATCATCTACCAACTCCCACACATGGATTTAGACCACATCATAGCACTATGACCGCCCTCCTCTCCTTTCTTGAAACTGTAAATAAAGCCCGCGACTCTGGCCAAATTGTTTCTACCCTACTATTCGACCTCTCTAAGGCCTTTGACACTCTCTCACAGCCTGCTATTAACCTATCTCCCTCCTCCTTGAACTGGTTCTCCAGCTACTTATCTAACAGATCTCAAGCAGTCAAATGGAAAAAGGCCACCTCCTCATTTCTAAATACTCCTACTGGGGTACCCCAGGGCTCTATACTGGGTCCCCTTCTCTTCAATATATTTATAAATGATTACCGCAACTCTATCCCATTCTCAGACATCATCCAATATGCCGATGATTCTGCTATTATCTGCGCTGCCACCTCTATTCCCTCACTCCTAAAACTGACTCAAGATGCTTTTACAACAACTGAGCAATGGATGAAAAGGAATCACCTAGCACTCAATGCCTCTAAAACTAAATTAATGTTATTCACCCCCTCTAAGGCAACTTCTTTCAATATAAACACATTCCACATCTCTAGACAAAATAATCTACCCCTGGAACTGGTGTCCGAGACCAAGTTACTTGGGGTCCAAATTGATAACCAGCTCAAATTCAACTCCCACCTACAGTTAAATATCAAGAAAACCCATCAAAACTAGGTATGCTTTACCGACAAAATCATTACCTTACACCTGCTACCAAAATCACCCTCTACCTCATTTCTTATCCCCTCCCTTCTCTATGGAGTTCCACTACTAATCTACAGACCTCTCTAAAAACACAACTTTCCTCTTGCTACAACAAAATTGCCAAGTTCGCTACCAACCACAAGTCCTCCACCCACCACTGTTTCTCTCCAAAACTAAAATGGCTAGAGCTACCCAGTTATCTCACATATACTCAACTAAATCTTGCACATAAGCTCATTTTCAACCCCTCCCTTTGTCCCTCCCTTTCATCAGCCTTTAAAATGCACCTTCCTGCTAGAGTATTAAGGTCCAACAATCAAAATCTATTAGAGGTATATAAACCAACTCGTCCCCCAGGCAAAAATCTTCTGTCTTATGGCCTTGCATGCCTTTGGAACTCCCTACTACCTTCCATTCGCACCACTCCCAACCATTTTATATTTAAAAGATCTCTTCACTCACATCTGAGGGGTATGCTACCTCCCTCTTATACACACATCAAATAATTCTGGTCAGACTTTGAACAAGGCCAAATATATTGGGGAACATACAAACACTACTAAAAATTGCTCTTGTATAAACTTAAAGACAGTCTTGCATTAGCATGCATTTTTCTGAAGGTTATGACATCTGAAACTCGTCTGTCATTTAATGGCTTCATTCCTAAATGATTTGCTAGAAAACCACAAATTTGAGGAACAAACCAAAAATAAGCACCAAATATCTATTCATTCTGCAAAGATATGGACAACTGAGAGGTATAGTTCAACCGTGGCTGTCTGAGCTTGCTACCCCCCCCTCACAAAATCATGGTCAAATGGAGCCTCCCCCTGCAGCCATTCCAATGTCCCATTCCTTGGTTATTTTGCCCCATTTATCATAAACACTAATGTGCATACTGCTTTACTTCTGCGATGATTTAGGATTTCATTTGAAAGTTTTATTTTGCATTTTACAGCACAAACCCTAATACATATCTGTTAAAGCAATGCAGTCTCACAATGAAAATAGACTAACATTAAAACTTCTCTGCTCTTGAAACTCGCATGCATTGAAACAGCACTGAAACCCACTTTCAGAGAAAATACATTTTGCCAATGGCAAATATTAACTCTGGGCTGTCTTCAAAATCATAGGCCCCTCGAACATAACGTGCTCTTTGATACACCTTCCTGACCGTATTACATTATATTCCTTGTACAATACAGTACAGTTGTTAGAGGGCATTTTAAATTTATTGTTTTGAACATTTTTCCAGTAAACAATGAAACAAAAAGCATCCACCAATGACAAAACTGCCCAATTCAGAACATTTTCATCATAAAAAGTCTACTCAAGTCCACCAGTATCAGTAAAAAATATACACAATCTCTGAAGTAGTAAACTCCACATTGAAAAAATTTGTAACTAATAAAGAGGTTGCTGCTAGCAAACACTTTATATGTCATTGTTTAATCTACAAATAAAGTGCCTGTTACCCTTGAAGAATAACTTGCTTTTGTTGCATGCAATAAAAAAATGAAAAGCTAGTAATACTGCAATAGGGAATGGATAGCAAACTGTTAACAGGTTCATAGTTACTAGGTATCTTTGCCAAAAAGACTGCAGCATCCACCCCCTTTACAACACAATACAGCATCAACAATGCATTTACCTACTGTGGGAGTAGAACCCACAGCCTTCAGCATCTAAAGCAAGTACACTATCTGTTGTGCTATTAACAATGCAAGCAGACTAAACATAAGCAGCACTAAACTTTTGCTCCCCTCCAGCTTTCAGCTCCTTGTAAAATCTACTCAACACTCAGCTGTATCTCTGAACTTTTCAGCACAAGAAATCTGGAAAAAGCCAACATTTATTGGGGGGGGGGGGACAAAAGGCCAAAAAACAGGGACACATTTTAAACATTGCTTGTATAATGTTTGAAAGTTGCTAGAATAAAATGCTGCGTTACCACTATACATTTCACTGCCACGTCTTAAACCCAGGGGACCCCGTGCAAAACAGTCAGAGCAACATACCACTACGCCACATCAACTGTTTTGTGAAAGAGGAAGACTGAAACTTAAATAGCTACCATTTAGTGAATTCAGTTCTCACCATAGCACAGCTGTCAACCTCTTAGCACAAAATACCTGAACAAAGCCAATAATGGGTGACTACAACCACCAAACATTCAGTGAATTCAGTTCTCACCATAGCTCTCAACCACTTAACAAATAACACCCGGACAAAGCCAGTAATGGGAGAATATAGCCCCAAACATATTCAGTGAAATCAGTTCTTACCATAGCTCTCAACATTAGCAAAAAACCTGGATGAAGGCAATAAATACCTGAAAAAAAGCCAATACCGGGTGAATACAGCCCCAAACATATTCAGTGAATTCAGTTCTTACCATAACTCTCAACCCTAGCACAAAACCTGGATGAAGCCAATAATGGGGGGAATACAGTCCCAAACACAGGGATACATTTCAAATATCCATCTTGTACACTTAGAAAATTGCTAGAATAAAAGCTTTTGTTACCATGCACTTTCTGAAGAATATGAAGTCTGATATTTGAAGTGCCCATTTTTTATAACTTTTGTTAACCAGGAAAGTCTGACTTTGAAAAAAAAAAAGCTAATTTTTAGCAGAGGCCCAGGGAGAAACACTCCAGACAGCCAAGAATAAAACCAGAGAACATGTAGCTGTCAGGCAACAAGGACATAAATGCAGAAACCACAGATTTTATGAGGAACAGAAAAAGTATGAAGGAAAATCCTGCAACATTTTTACAAATGGTGGTGGGTAGGGAATTCAGGCTCTTGCCACTTGGGCCCAAGGTACAGAGTTCAAGCCTTATTCTCTACCCACCACCATGTACACCTGGGGCATTTCACACACACACACACACACACACACACACACACACACACACACACACACACACACACACACTCCATTTCAGGTCCTGCTTGTAAACCATTCAAGACCTCATTCAACTCCCTCTCTAACATGGAGCTTGCAATTTCCAGGTCTGCTTCTGGCAAGGCTCATATCCCATCCATAAGTATTCTCATTATTCCATTTTATATAGCTTTTAACACAGAAACTCATGTCCTTATCTGACAGACATGTTAACCTGTCATCAGCCTACTAGACATTTGAAGTCCACACCATAATAACAGCAATTAATGAATATACTTAAAACAGCTACCAAAACAAGGAGCAGATCTCTAGGTCACATTTTTCTTATTTGCTGGAATAACCTTCCTCTCAAAATAAAACCTAAAACAAATTACTATGAGTATAAGAAAGCTACACAACAGCAACACACTAGAATGACACAATGCCATACACAGTGAACTGCAAAATGGCAGTAAAGTAACATTTCACATACTTAAATACTTAACTAAACACCACAAGTATGGTTATCATTACATCCTGAATTTCCTGTTTAAGCGATTTACTGTCTATTCTATGGAAGACTAATAGGTGTGCATAATGGATGCGTACCTAATCAGTCTAATCAGTGACAATGAATAGGCTAATTTCACAAAGAAAAAGAATAAAACGCAACTGCTTCAGGAGCACTGGATAGTTAGACATAATATTAACCTCTCTTTAGCATATATTTATATAAGATATAATTATACTACTCTCAGTGTAGGCTTCAACTTATCAATCAAGTGCTCCAAATATACAGTATATAAGTATACATACACATACGCATACACACACACACACACACACACACCTCTACCTGACAGTGTCCCATCTTCTTTCCGTTTCAGGTCCTGCTTGTAAACCAAATCTGTGTGAGTTCCCGCTCATAAACATAGCGATTGCTATTCCGTTTCAGTCTGTGTGAGTTCCCGCTCACAAACTTAGCGATGATGTCAGCGCGACTTCTGTTAGCACGGACTTCTTTCTTCTTAAAGAAGAACGCACGTAAGAAAAAAAAAAAAAAAAAAAAAAAACTTTTTTTGAAATTATCTAGCCGATTCCAGGGGGGTGCAAGTGCACCCACTTGCACCTGCCTGCGGGCGCCCTTGCTTGTGTGCCAGGTATAGCTCACCTCTCAGAAACCATTAGGAGACAGAGACTAGAGAGACCTTTAAGGCAATCTGTATAAGACAATACATTTATACCCTGTATTCTCCTGGTAAGGAACCTTTGTTTATGTTACAACTGTTGTTTATGTCTGGTCAGGTACATGCTGAAGGGGGCAATAAACTCAATGATGAGTCTGATAAGGGCCAAATAAAGTGGCACTATGACTTCCTTGGACCAAAATTCCATGCCCTTACTTATAAGTTGTGTGACATATAGAATGATTTTCTTATTGCCTTGGCCACATGTTGGTCAATAGCCAGATTACTGTCTACATATGTTCTCAGATCCCTGAATAATGGGTCAGCTCGTAGGGGTGTCTTATAGATGGACTAAGTAGTCTGGGTGGCTGTTTTTCTAAAAGGCACTATAATGCACTTCTTTGCATTGAATTTTAATCCGTGAATTTAGCACCATTCATTTATCTGTATTAGACCTTCTTGTAAGATATTTGTGTCATGGGGGGAGTCTGTGATAGCTCCCAGTTTAGTATCAGCCAAAGGCCCTTGACATTAGCCTTTACCTCCAAGAAGTACATAACAAATAGGCCCCAGCATGGAGCGCTGAGGTGGCCCACTGGTGACCAGTCTTATAGTGGAGGTGAACTTACCCATCCTGAGTTTCTGTGTCATGTTTGTGATACAGCTGGTAGCCCAGAGAATTATGTTGTTGACTTATTTCCAGTTCAGTGAGTTTGTCAGCTATACTGTCATGGCATATTGTACTGAATGATTTAACCACTTTCAGGAGGTAGGCAGTATTCATCATTTTCCTCTTATCCATTGCCTTGATGACCATCTGAAAGAAGTCCATCAGGTTTAGTAGGCATGACCTTCTCTTGACAAAACTATACTGAGTTGGGTCCAGTGTCTGTAGGTTGCCTATGTCTTTGTTGATCATTTCAATGGTAACTCTTTCCATGGCTTTGCATATATGACTAGTCAGACAGGTCTGTGGTTTCTGGGGTTGGTTGATGGGTCACCCTTGTAAAGTGGGATAACCACTTGCAGTCCTCTATTCTGATGGTGCAAAACCTGTTTTGAGGCTATAGTTGAAAGATTACTCAAGTGGTCCTGTTAGGTTATGCTTTAAGCTATATAGGAGGCATCCCTTACTCAAGTGGTCCTGTTAGGTTATGCTTTCAGCTATATAGGAGGCATCCCAGGATACTGTTGGGGCCCAATGAGGCTGCATTTTTGGTATTAACGAGTCCTGCCAGGACCTGTTCCCTGTTAATAGCTGGAGGGTTGATACAAGTAGGTATTTCACAAGGGGAGGTAAGTGGGGGATGAAGTATGAGCTAAATTTGTCAGCCAGCAAATTCACTGTGTCACTTTGCTCAGTGAAGGTGGCATCACTGACCACCCGTGCAGCACAGTCATCTGTGTTACCCTTGCAGTTTTGGATATAGCTGTAGAAAGCCTTGTGGTTGTCTTTAGCCTGTGAGGCTATCCTGACCTCACAACTGGCTTTGTTGGATTTAATTAGTCCTGTTAGTTTCCTGTTTAGTTTAATTAGAGATTTCCTATCATTATGGGAGTTGCTCTTCCTTATTTTAGTCATGACGTTTTACCTTTTGTTATGTACCCTATTTGAGTTGATTTTGGGCTTGCTTCCAGTAGGCACAGCAGCCTCTCTACAGCCATTTACATGATTGCACAGGGACTCTGTGAAAAATTCTGCATAATATTCTTCAAACTTGGGGTTGGGAGAGGCACTTAATTTTGACAAACTATCACTTAATAGGATGCCGTTTTCTTTGGAATAGCTCCTAACTGTTACAGGATTTGCTGGAGTTACTGATTTGATTTTTATTAAGAAGAAAACAGCTTTGTGGTCCAACCTCACCAGTGACATGGGGGGGGGGGTGCAGTACTCTCTCATATAGGTGAGTACCAGATCCACTAATTTTTAACCCCTGGTGAATGTGACACACTACCTGGTCAAGGGTATTTGTGTTAATAAAGTCCAGGAATCATTGAGCCTGCAAGAATGACAGTGAATGTTTCTCAGTCTGTAGATGGGTACTTAAAGTCTACCATGAATAGGATATTTGATTTAATGATTAGTGTTTCCAGTAGGACTAGACATGAGCTATGGAATTCTAGTGACATAGATGGTGATCTATAACTTGCAAGGATATGATATGGGGCTTTATCTATGGTGATGTGCATGTGGATAAATTCCAAGGCATCGTCCTGTTTAACCAACATAAAGTTATGCTTGTTGTTAATATGGATTGAGTGCCATCCACCTTTTATCCCTGTCTGTGCGGCTGATGGTCTAAATGTGTGGAAGGCACTGAAGCCTTGCACTGCCAGAGTAGTTTATGTGGATTTAAACCATATCTGAGTAACAGCACAGACATATATGGTCTCGGGATTAAGGAGAGCTTGTATTTTTAGCCCATATTCCAAAGTCTAGGGAAGAGCGATGGAGACCGACCTTTTCATAGCAACATGGTTTGTTAACCCTGTCCTTCCATCCTGACAAATATTGAATCCCCCCTGGAAAGGCACTAGAAACTAAGCTAATTAATGAAGTCAGTCCTCATTTGTTCATACTGTGGCATCATTAGTGGTGAAGGTGGAATGCTGGTCAATGCAAAGCACATACTTGCCTACGACACACATTCAGAGATATCAACAATGTCTCTCTTCATATAGTCCAGGGAAGTATATCTCAGGACATTAACTCTCACATGGACTATGATAGAATCATACTGGTACCTGTGTTGTAGTGACTGTGTGGTTGTAACTTGGTGGATCCTGGCTTCAGATAAGCAATTAACCATTATCTTCTCCTTGTCCATTCTGGTGAGTGAGGCATTTGTGTGTTATACAATGGAGTCCCCTATAACAAGAGTCATGGGTAATGTGTTTACTTGCCTTATGGGCTTTGCTCTTGGGGCTCCACTGTATGTAGGCATGTGTGGTTTTGGCATTGCTTTTGGTGCACACTTTACAGATTGCTGAGGATAGGCATTACTATTTACAGACTTAGGAGGTGTTTGGGTTTTGGAAGGATTACTTTTTAGTGCCTCAGTATATGTTGTGCATGTGTGTAGGTGACAGACTGTGTGAGGTGTATGTGTCTGTGTGCTTTTGACAACCTTGTTTGTATGTAAGATTTTTGCTTACAGGGAAATTGTATATGTGCATCTCTCACACACTTTGTTTCTTTACATTATAAGTCAATATATTTGCATTATAGGTTGGGAGACAGGTGGGGTGTTTAAAGGAGAGATTTTTTCAACCAAATGCAAATTAATCTGTTAAAGATTTTATAACCATGAGTTGTTATAAATGCTTACTAGCTTTATGAATTTTATTTGAAGTATATACTTGACTGTATGTCTGAATTTATAACATTACTATAGATGTTGAATATAATCCGTAGTGGTGCAGCAGTAGCGTTGTTGCCTCACAGCAAGAGGTTCTCCCGTTCGATTCTCAGCTGGAGTGCGGGGAGTGCCTTCTGTGTGGAGTCTGCATATCCTCCCCGCGGTTGGGTGGGCGTTTGAAAGACGTGTAAATAGGCATGCCTTCGTTGAAGGTTGGACTTCGAGCTGGCACCTCGGTGTTTGTGAAAATCTACTGCCAATCATTAGCGGACCGGAGTTCCTCTGTGGCGACCCCTAACCGGGAAAAGCCGAAAGACAAACAACAAAACTATAGATGTTGAATGCCTTAGTATGAAATCGAATCTACAGACATGCATGAGTTCTTGTGCATTTTGTTTGCTATCATCAAAATTTTAAGGCCTGTGAATATCATTGCATAGTGCGAGTAGTGTGTAGGTTCAGTGGCTGGGATCTCAAAGTAATCGCCTTCATTCTTCACTGGTTAACATTTATTTACTAGTCTGGCATATTTTTATATCTAATTTTGGAGAGTTATACTTTATATATATATATATATATATATATATATTTTTTTTTTTCCCTGTGATAAAGCACCATTTTTTGTTCCTAATTTTACTTGCAATATTATAACTGACACAATTGAATATGTTTTTATTAATTATATTTTAATGTAGTGATCTTCATTATTACCACTTCTTCAATGTCAGACATCCTTCCAATATTTACATGCTTCACTACCTTAAGCTGTTCACATGAGTGTACTGATACCAAATATTGGAAGCCTTCACATTTTCTGGATAGGGCCAAAGATTCTAGTAAAGAGAATTTAAGGCATTGGCGATCCATATTTTAGAGATACCTAGAGACTTTACATTGTATTAGAGACTGGTGGCCTGGGCCTGTGCTTATTAATAGACAGAAATGGTACTGATGTAATTATAACAACTATGGTAAACACCATCATTGTACAGATGTACGATTACAAACTTCAGAATGTTGACATAAATTCACATTTAGCTAATTTAATTGTTTTATGACATTATTTTTGTATTTTCAGTTAACTTTACTGATTTTTGAACAAAGGCAGGACAGCTTTTAACTTTCAATTGTTTGTCATTAGAGTGTCAGTAAAAAAGAATGTCTGTTCATCAATTAAAAAAAATAGGGCTGGCAGCAGTGATTAACAGATTTATGTGTACCAGCAACATTTCCAAGGAAAATGGTACTTGTGCAGTACTACTCGAAATTGTCTTATTACAGGTTAAAGAAAAGTCAAGGTCCTTTTTACGTGACAACACCTGGTAATTCTAATCTAGTGTTAGCATCATAAAGAGCTATGCTGTCAGGTGGTCAGAATGCAGCTATTGGTGAAGGGAGGTAATTCAATGAATCAAGGTGGATGGTGTAACCGTAGGAGATAAACAGAGATATTGTAATGTGCAGCAGAAATGTAGCAAATGCAAAAAATACAAACTTTTTTCACTGTACATCACATATTAGGCAATGGCCTAATATAAATATGTGTCCCATCTTGCAAGCGCTGGTAGCAGAATCTGAAAACACAAACCATTACTGTGTACAGTGCCCTAATGCTGGTAAATAAAATACATGGAAGATATGCTATCTTATGGTAGGCTAACTGCATGTTAGTCCTATCATGGAGACGGACCTTTATTGTTGTACATTTTTGTCTGCATGTCCATGCCCCTTTTTGCAGTACACTTGCTATTTAAACTCTCAGTGATAATAAGTAAACATTCCATTGAATGCTATCCACAGATCTCAAACTTTTACCTCCAGAACCAGGAACAAATGGGCCAGATTAGGTACAGTTTTTTTAAAATATTAGCACAATTAACCTGAGATGTTGACAGACTAAAATAATGTGAATTAACATGCATTTTTTGAAGTAAAAGAAGTGCACAACTAATGACTGCCATTATTTATTAAGTATAATCCACAACCTTATCTCACAAAATCACTGGTTTTAGGAGAGATTAGGAGGGACACAGCAAAGGTTTGCAGGAAAATCAAAGACAGTTGACAGATGTGATGTCTGTCTCCCAACTAATAATTGCTTATTTTCAAAGCTGACATCCTTCTGTACCACAAAGCTAACGAGAAGTGAAACTTGGCTCCTAGTTCTATCCAGTAAAGACTATATTACTACAATAGACCTTAATGTGATGCCTCTTCCGTGGCTGTGCCAAACCACAAAGTGGGCTGCCACAGAAGCACCACTAATTCTAATAAATATCTGGGACTGTTGCCAGGGTTGAACGAATCAGAAAATCTTCTCCTCATTTTAAAGCAAAGGCCACAAGATATATGAGCCCCAATTAATTATACTGCTTCATATACAATATTTACTTTTTCATTTTTTTGGTATTCATAATAATAAAATGTACATTTTTAACAAAAGATGTATACAAATAGAATTGTTACATGACTGCTTTACTGCTTCCAGCCATTAGTTTTATTTATTAACATCTCTTTTGATAATATTTTATAGGAACTTAGTTTTCTGTATATTCAGTTGTTTTGTGAAACATATTTTCTAATGTAGTTTTAACACATATATATATATATATATATATATATTTTTAATGGTTATAATATGTAAAGTGGATAGATGTTTGTAGTGGGAAATGTAAATGTTTTATAGTCATGTGACCAGTTAATTGTGTTGAAAAAGCAATAGTTGTGAATGTTTTTTTGTTCTGAAGTCGTCCCTAATTCAATAGGGATGAAAACGCTTAAAGTTTAAATAAAGATTCATTATTTTTAATGGCCGTAGTGTATGCTTTGGAATGTACCAGTCCTGGAAGAAGTTTTGTTTGTGGTCTGAGTTGTCTTCATGGTTTAGCGCTATTTAAGTTTAATAACTATCTATCTGGGAGTTCTGCTGTGGCGACCCCTAACCGGGAAAAAGCAGAAAGAAGACAACAACAACAACAACTATCTGGGATATGCATAGACACAGTGTTCAGTCTCAGAAATGTGCTGTGCGTTGTGCATTTAGTATGTGCCTGTGTCTGGTCTGGGTTTCAGAGCTATCCATCTGAATTCTCTGGATATACATGGAGAGGAGTAAGACAAACGTTTGATCGGCATTATGCACAAGATGTGCTTTGACTCTGTTTGCATTTAATGAATCATGTCGGTCCTCTGTAGCTTCCTAACAAGACAACTGCCTGTTAATTACATTTTTGTTGGTAAATTAAACTCAGGTTGACTTTAAATGTACCAAGTGTAGTTTTCTTTAAAGTGCATCATTCAAATTCTGAGACAGATGTAGGTCACAACCCTTTGGAGATGGATGTAACCACTTTACCATATACAATACAAAACTATGGTGTAAAGAGTATATTGCTTTTACATTGTATTTTGTTGATATAGATGGTCCCTTGAATTTTTTTTTCTCAGTAGTCTGGAGTTTATGAGATTATACCCATAATGCTTCACTACCTGATCTAACATATAGGATACTCGTTTCCATGCTAAACGCATCGGCTGGAATTTATTACTTCCTAGAAAGATCAAATGTCAACTATGTCTTGCAGGTCAGACAGCTCACACTGAAAATTAGCATGTGTTGATGTAACAGAGAAACCACAGTGCAAGTAAAAGTTGCTCTACAAAGGAAGCAAGTTATTTTTAATTGCCTGCAGTGCTTTGCAGTTGCATGCAAGCAATTTTCTTAACACCTACAGTGACATTATGAGGGTGTGGCAATTTAGAAAAGCTCACCAAACAGTGAAACTAAAAAATCAACCCCTACACTGTAATCTTAGGTTTTTGCCAAACCACTTGCAACTTTACCATAAGGAATAATATAACTGGGAGTGAAATTAATTGTAAAACAAATATGCTTCAGAACAGGAATAATACACTTTAATGGTTTTCTTATTAAACAACAGGTTCGTAACTCACTGTTGACTCTGTTTGACACTTTTACTTCCAGAACCAGGGACAAATGCCCAAGATTATGGACACTTTTTTTTTTTTTAAATAACTATCAGTAACATTTTAGTTATGGGAAGATCAAGTTGACTTTACAGTATATGAAAAAAGTCAAGTCACACCTGCAAGATTTTCTTATAAAACTATTTTAATGAAGTTATCGAACAAATATAACTGCAGTAAATGTATTGGCTTCCTTGAGACAAACATGCATATGCCTTTAGAAGTCAATAAGCAGTAAGTATATGCTCGATGCACACCGTATTCAGCGATAGCTGTTCCCTGCTCTGCTGCTAACCATTGTCATGCCAACCAGCATCTGAGGCTCATTTAGCAGGACGGTGAAGATCAAACTATTTTAATGAAATGGGCTCATTTAGCAGGACAGTGAAGATCAAACTATTTTAATGAAACACTCCATTGAGATGTTGTCTTCCATTGGGGAGAGATCTGCTGCATTATTATGAGAAACGGACATGATATTTGGTTGTGCCACAGTGTTGCTGTAACTGGCAAGCCATCCAAGGGCATTATTATTTGTTTAATATTCTCGGAAGTAAATCATGCTGTTATGTTGATGTCACTGCTCAGCATTCTACAGTTGTGCATATTATACGCTGTACAGGCCATCAAGCATGTTGCATCAGTTTTCGGTGCAGTTTGTCTGTGCTGGTGCAGTCATATATTTTAACTACCCATACATGCTGCTCTCCATGGTTCATAGTCTACAAATCTTGGATCTTGCTGCAGGTGTTAATTACCATACCTACTGCAAATGTAGAGTTCTCCAGCTATGCAGCACTTATGTCATTACGGCAGCTGGGTTAGATGCTGTTATGAACTGAGTATGGCAAGTTATGCAATTTTTATTATGTATCAGCCCTATACAACTCAGTATCAAATTTATAAACACTGCTTGGTCTCTCCCCATCTCTCTCTCTCGCCTGTACAAGGACCATCATGGGTCATGAGAATTATTTGACTAGTGACATGCATTAGCAACACTTAATGAAAGATCTAGTTATTCCATACTTTAATGTTTGCCAGGCAATAATATATGAACTGCATTTGAAGCAGGCATTTCAAATGCAACTCTTACCCTTAGATATAATTGCATACATATGAGGTAGGAACTAGCCTTCCTTCCAGCCTTTTCTTATTTTAATTCATTGTTGACTGGGTTAGTCCAGACTTATCCTTTTTTTTTTTTTTTTTAAGTGTTGTTGACTGGGTTAGTCCAACTAGATTAGTAGCCTCCTTTCAGGGGAGACCTGAAGTGGTATTTATGCTATTAGGGGAAATTTGACCAGGACAATACAGAACTTCCCTTACTCTTTTCAATAGGTGCCATGGGGATCTTTTACATCCACCTGACATAATACCAACTCAAGCAGATGGGGCCTTGGTTTAACATCACATTAAGAATGAAACACACAGGAGTGCATTACAACCCCCCCCCATTTATGCTGGATTGTAAAGTCAGCAATCAATCGAACTGGTGTGTGACTAGAGCCCCCAGCCTTCTGCATCAAAGGCAAGTGTACAACCTGTTGCACCACTGATATCAACTTTTTTACAAATAATTTCCTCTTACTTCTTCAGAAAATGTTTCACAAAACAAAGGAGATTCTGTTTCCAAGACTACTGACCTACAGCTATGCAGGTCAGCCTTTCATTGTGGGCTGTCTCCGTCTAAAAAGATATAGCCTTCAAGTAGTTGATATTGTACACTATTGCAGCACTACAGATGGAGACGTATCATAGTGCAACGTAACATGTCTGACTTACAAAGTGACATTATGCTTGCTTAGTCTTGCCTCTTAGGTTAATGTTAACACCATCCTGAATGCAGATAAGGATGGTGCCTCTATAACAATTGTTTCACTTAGAGTCAAATTGGTTTTAAGACACAGATAAAGAGGCAGTGGTCACTGCAAAAGCATAACATTTTTATGGCTGCAGGCACTGTCTAGGGGATCCAATTTAAAAGGGTGGTAAGAAGGTTTAGAACCAGACGTGCTCTCATGTTAAAACAGACTTGTCATGGAAGTAAAATCTGCAAGAAAGACTGAGCAGTTAAAGTTTTCTCTGCAAAGTACCTTAAACTTCCTAGGAAATGACTCCTTAAGGACATACAAGTGTTTCGCCCTTATGGCTTCTGAATGCCTTTAATTTTTTACTGTCACCAGTCTTTACTGGTGCATTTAGGCTAAATAAAACCAAGCCCCACTAGCTGTAGACATGCAATGCTTTCCTATTGTTTTGAACTCAAAGTACAGCTTCAGTGGATTGCTTGGCCACACTTTAGAAACACGGAGCTTATTATGTTCATGACATTAAGTTGACTGCAAAATATCCCAAATAATATCCACATTAAAGGTTAGAAAGGTTTAAAGCATTACACAGTGAAGACCTTAGGACTGCTAGGTCTTTCTTGTAGATTTCAGTAAACGGTTTGTTTGCATCACTTTTTTACCCTTTGGTTTGGATGATATTTGCCATGTTTTACAGTCACCTGTTATAAATTTCACTGTCTTGGTAGTTAGATCAATTTCAGTGGACCATATACATCAATCTATAGATATAGAAATAGCTATAGATGCAGATATAGATAGATATATTTATATAGGTGTCTTAAAATGATTGAAACATCAAATGACAAACATAGTACGACTGACACTCAAAATACTGACAAAAGTGAACATATACTAGGTGGTGTTTATGCCCTTTCCCTACTGCTGTGCAACCTCAGAAATGGTATATATAATTATCGGGGGTGTGGTGGTACATGGGAAGCTTGCTACCTTGCAAAATCTTTTAAAAATATAAGAAAATCTAACTACATACAAAACAACGGAAAAAAAATCGACAATATCAAATCACATTTTTCAATGTTTTTGCAGGGGGGCAAGCCCCCCTGCAGTCCCCCTAATGAGGGTGTATAGCACCCTCAGCACTACTTGTTAATTATGTATACCAACCCCAAGGTTACACAACGGTGGGGAAAGGACATAAACCCCTCCAAGTATAACTTCACTTTTGCCAGTATTTTGAGTGTCAGTCTTTTTCATTTTCAGAGTTTTCAGTACACCCATATATATATATGTGTGTGTGTGTGTGTGTGTGTGTGTGTGTGTGTGTATATATATATATATATATATATATATACACACACACACACACACACACATATAAATATGTATATATACGGATCTGCTTCTAAACCTCAAAAGCTCATGATGTAATCAAACTTCATTTCCGTGAGATGAAAATCACGAAGGTTTAAATACTCAAAGAGCGATTGTTTTCTCAGGGCAAGTAAACACTTGCCCAAATGTCAGCGAAACACACCAGCTGAAATATAACCCACCTAGGGTGGGGTCTATGCCAATCCCAACTCCCAACTATGTATACCAACTCCAGGATCATACTACAGTGAAGAAAAAGACATGTTGGGCAAGTGTTTACTTGTCCTGGGAGAAAAATTCGCCATTCGGCTTTTGTGATTTTTGTCTCATGAAAATGAAGTTCGATTATATGTGCTTTTGAAGTTTAGAAGATGATCTGTCTCCCTCTCTCTATGTATATGTATATATATATATATATATATATATATATATATATATATATATATATATATGGTTTCTAATTAAAATATGGAAATGCAGTTCAATGAAAATGGGTTGGCCAAATGTGTGTTCTACCAATGCTAGTAATGTGGAAGTGAAACTATACGACTTCATTTTAGTGAAAGTGAGTATGCATTCGCTAATATGCAGTTGATGGTATGAATTGAAACTGCGATACAGTGCAGATTGGGGAAATGTTCCCTTTTCCTCACTATAGTGCGATCTCAGATTTGGTATATATAAAATATGCAAAGGGTGTGGGATGTGCAGTGGGGCTTGCCCCCCTAACTGCAAAACCATTACTGTAACATGAACTTTTGACACTGGAACCTCTGTTGTTTAAATGTCGATTCCGTGGTTTGCAATAGATTTAAAACAGTAATAAAAGTAGTTTAAATGCAGTGCAAGCTAGCACACACGAGTTTGTAGCAATAAGAAATACAGTTAAAATAAATGCAGTTAAATAAAAAAACGACATTAATCAAGTGCAGAAAGCAGACTAATCAGAAAAAAATCAAAATGGAGCACTTCGTCTCTCTCTCTCTCTCTCTCTCTCTCTCTCCTTTCTGTTGCTCTTGTAGTCTGCAGGTTGCCAAAACAGGATCAGCGGAGCTTAAACAAGTACAAACTTGAGCAAACACGGGCTTTTAAACCAGAAAGTTGAAAGGGATAGATAAACTGCCCAAACGGCCAATAAACTACAATTTCAGAGCCAGAAACCACAGATAAAAACAGACTAATTTACTTCTTGACACAAAGAAAAACAGCTAGGCCTCTCTAGACAAAAGATTTCACTACAAGCTGAAAGGGTCACAGACTGTAACAGATCTTCAGCTCTATCAGACAACGAAAAGGAGACTAAAATCAGTTGCACCAATTGCAAAAAATAGTTGTACAGATTAGAGAGATATGTAGCAAAACAGAAGTGCTGAAGACAATTGAAAATAAACACTTATCTTTTTCCAATATCACAGCAGGGCAAAAGGCAGAAGGCCAGTCTCTCTGCAACTTTGAACAGCTTGAGCAAACAGGTATTGCTTTGTTGAAGCACCTTTTGATTTAATTACAGCATTCAGTCTTCTTGGGTACACACCTGCCATCAATTAAAGAGACTGATTAACCCCAAATAACGTTTCCTGACATTTACTCAGTTGCCTACTACAGCAAAAGCCATGGTTCACAGAGAGCTTACAAAGCATCAAAGGGATCTCACTGTTGAAAGGTATCAGTCAGGAGAAGGGTACAAACATTTTCCACAGCATAGATATACCATGGAACACAGTGAAGACAGTCATCAAAAAGTGGAGAAAATAAGGGACAACAGTGACATTGCAAAGAACTGGATGCCCTTCCAAAACTGATGAAAAGATGAGACAAAAACTGGTCAGGGAGGCTGCCAAGATATCTACAGTAACATTGAGGGAGCTGCAGGAATTTCTGGCAAGTACTGGTTGTGTACTACATGTGACGACAATCTCCCGTATTCTCCCTATGTCTGGACTATGGGTTAGGGTTCATAGGTAGGTACTAGGCTATCTGCCTGAGGGCATTTATAAGCCTAGCCAGAGTGTGTTGGCTTTCACCACCCCATTGATTAATTAACTGATCCTCTGTCAAGCAGAGCCAATGAAGTGATCCCAGGGGTGTATTTTCTGTTACCCATCCACTCATCAAGGTTTCTCTTGAAGAGTGTTAGTGAGGGGCTCTGCCTGATGTAATTTGGAATTTTGTTCCAAAGCATGGGGAGTCTCTGTGACAGGAATCTATCCCTACAGCATGTTCTATTTATTATTGTGGTGAGGTTTAGCTCACTAGAGTGTGTGGCTCGTAGTGATTTGAATTTCTTTAGGTGGAGCATGTCCATCAATTCTGAGTTGGACATGGCTTTGTAAGTCAGGCAGAGATCACCTCTGAGTAAGCGATATGCCACTGAGTACAGCCGGAGTTTTTTCAGTCAGGCTGCATAGGACATATATTTGAGACCAGTAATCCTCTTGGTGAGGTACTTTTGTGGTCTTTCCAGCTGTTGGAAGTGTCTTGTGAGTTACATCCCAAATGGGGCATTGTACTCTATGATGGGTCTAATGAGTGATGAGTAGAGGGGCACTATAATCTCTTTATTTCTAGATGCGAACCCATTAGTAATTAGATGGGCCACATAGAAGGATTTCCTAACTACTTTGGCAATATGATTGTCAAAGGAGAGATTACTATCTACCTGGGTCCCCAGATCTCTTATTACCTCTTCTGTATTAGGGGGCTGTCACCTATGTTGTAATTTGTGGGTGTTTTGTTTTTCCCAAACGGGATGACTATGCATTTTTTGGCATTTAGCTTGAGGCTGTGACTTTGACACCAGGTGTCCGTCTCAGTAAGGCCCTTTTGGAGGATGTCTGTGTCAGCTGGAGAGTCAATTATGGCTCCAAGTTTGTAGTCATCAGTGAACTTGGTTAGCCATAGTCCACCTGTGTTTGCCTGTACTTCTGAGAAGTAGATGCCGAGCAGTAGGGGTCCCAGGACCGAGCCTTGTGGGACACCACTTGTGACTGGGTCAGAGTCGGACCTAGAGCCCGCTATTCTTACCATGTGAGTTCCGTCTGTAAGCCAGTTGGCAACCCATCTCATGACGTAGGGGTTTATGTTCAGGCTGGTGAGTTTTTCTGTAATACCTGAATGAGGAATGGTGTTGAAAGCCTTGGCGAGGTCAAGGTAGTCTGTGTGAACCACCTTTCCCTTGTCTATGGCCTTGGTGACTGTCTCAAAGAAGTCAACCAGGTTTAGTAGGCATGATCTGCCCTTAACAAAGCCAAACTGGATCGGGTCAAGTGTTTGGAGGTTCTCAATGTCTTTTGTTAATGAGTTCCATGATGATGTGCTCCATAGCCTTGCACACCAGGCTAGTCAGGCTTATGGGGCAATAGTTACCAGGGTCAGTTGTGGCCCTGCCTTTGTGGAGAGGAATAGCCGTTGCCGTGTGCCATTCTATGGGCATGTAGCCTGTGGAGAGGCTGAGGTTGAACAGCGTGTTTAGGTGGGGGGTTAGTTCGTTCTGTAGTTCGTGCAAGACGCAGCCAGGGACACAATCTAGTCCCACTGACTCTGTGTTTTTGGCTTTTGAAAGGGCTGTTTTCACCTGTGCTTCTGTGATTTTTTGGACACTACACTTTTCTGGTGTTGCTGTGGGCCCTTTTGGAGGTGAGAGGGGGGTGAAGTTTGTACTGACTCTATCTGCCACGATGTTGGCAATATCAGTAGTTCAGCATATTTTGTGCTATTTTGCACTAGTGCAGTGCATATCTGTGAGTTGCCACTTAGATTCTTAACATAGCTAAAGAAGGCTTTGTGGTTATCTTTTGAATCCTTGGCTATTTTTCTTTCAAAGTTGGCCTTGGATGATTTCATGAGGGACCTCAGTTTCTTACTGATACTGATCAGGGGTGTCTTTCCTTCTTGGGATTTGCTTTTGTACTGAAATAGTTTCCTCCTTCTATTGTATAGCCTGTTTATTGCAAGGGTCCACCAAACTGGTTTCCTTCTCTTACAGGAGTGAGTCTTGGTTTTGCTAGGGATGGCATGATCCATGCATCCTTGTAGGTGCTCATAGGGTGCATTTGTAAAGGTTTCTGCATCTTGGGCAGCGTTATCCTTTAGCGTGGGTGCTGTGAAACTTACCACCTCTGTCTTAAGTAAGGTGGAGTTTGCTTTAGAAAAGTTTTTTACTGTGGTTTCCTTAGTTGGGGGTGGTGGTAGGGTGTGGACATCCAGCGTGATTAGTTTATGGTCTGATCTAACCAGTGACGGGTTGACCTCCGGTGTGGAGCACCTGTCGCCCATGTTGGTGATGACCAGGTCCCAATATGTTTTCACCTCTGGTAGGGAAGTTTACCAGCTGATCCAGGGCATTTGAGTTGATGAATTCCAGGAAGCGCTGGGCCTGGGAATTTGTACTCGAGTAGTTTTCCCAGTGAATGGTAGGGTAATTGAAATTGCCCAATATCAGGGTGTTTGGTAGGACCTTCATGTTTTCCAGTGTCTCCAGAAAGGTGGAGTGGTAGTCCAGGGTCATGGAGGGTGATCTGTAGCAGGCCACAATTTGCATTGCAGATTTTCCCGATGTTAGTTGCACATGGATGATCTCAGAGGTATCATGCTGCGCCACTAACCTGGAGGTGTAGGTATCCTTGATGAATATGGATACACCCCCTTCTTTTGTGTTTTGGTCCGTGTTCTGTGGCCAAACAGTGTGGTATGAGTTATAGGCCGGTAGTGCTGGGGTGCTCTCTGGAGCCTTAAATCAGGATTCAGTTACTGCACATATGTCGACGTTCGCCATACTGAGGAGTACTTCGAGTGCGTGCATTTTGAGATTTAAACGCCTGGCATTGAGTAGCATAACCCTCAGTTTTTTGTTAACTGTGCTGTTTACAGAGGTGGGTTTGACTTTTGAGCCTTGCCTAAAAAAGGCACTATGGGGGCATTAAGAGCCTTGGCCAGTATTCGAAAGTCTAGGGGTGAAGGGTGCAAGCTGGCTCTTGCGAAGCACTGCAGCTTGTCGAGCATGTCATCCCAGGCTGACAGACACTGGATCCCCTTTGAATGACACCAGAAACTTAGCCAATTGTTGAAATTGATATTTTTTTCTTTATACTGAGGTATCATTCTTGGTGAGGGCAGGATGCTACTCAGGGTCAGGGTCATACCAGCCTGGGCTACATGATCAGAGAGCTCTTCCATGTCTCTTTTCATGTAGTCCAGGGAGGTACGTCTCAGGTCATTCACACCAACATGAACAATGACAGTGTCATATTTGTACTTGTTCTGGAGTGACCTGAGTGCTTGTGTTATGTGGTGTATTCTGGCTCCTGACAGGCAGCTAACAGTAATCTTCTGCTTATCCAGCCTAGTGAGTGGGACGTCAGTGTGCCTGACTATAGAGTCACCTATTACTAGTGTGTTAGGTATGTTATTTCGCCTTAAGGGTTGTGATTGTGCGGCACACTGATTTTGTGTTTTATGTGTTGTCTGGTTTGTGATGGGAAGTGCAGGTTGTTTGGGTGCCTGCTTTGCAGGTCTCTGATGCTTCTGCAGGTTTTTATTTAGAGCTTCCAAGTATGATTTTGTGTATTTTTTGCCAGTGCTGTTTTAGTAGGTCTGTGTGCTGCTGGAGTTGTGGTGCATGTGTTAACCTTCTCCTCTTGAATGTCTTTTCCAGTCTTTGGTGGAGACAGCTTAGCATCCAGTTTGGCTGTATAATTGCATCTCTCGCATATGTTAGTGTTTTGTGGTAGGAGGAGAGGGTTGTCTGTGTACATGAGGCAGTTATAACATTGCCTCAGGATACCCAGATTCACCAGCTGAACTGGAGAGTGCACCTGAAGCTGCCATTTGGTCATGCCTGAATAGAAGGGTGAGCTGCTTAGTTGCTTGGTTGGTAAGGGGTGAATAAAGACCCTTGCCCTGCTGGGCAATCAGTGTCAAGGTATATTAGTGCTTGCTATTATGTCTGAGCAAGTGCTGGGCTGTAAGATGCTTTTTGAGTGCTTAGGTTGAGAGTTAGACTAGTTTCAAGGGAAAAACTGAAGAGGAGACTTAGTAGAGCTGGGAATAATTTAACCATAGCTAACCGGCACTGCCCGGTGCGCAAAACTGTGCAAATGCGGTTTTTATAGTAGGGAAATGAAAGAGATAGAAATTAGCCCAAAATGGCCAATAAACTACTAACTTCGAGGCTGGAACCACTCCTCCAGGGACAGATAGGTTGCTCAAAGCTCCTCTCTCACAGGTGAACAGAGAAGTTTCCTTCTATCCAAGTAAGGTATGGGCAACTCAGAAACTAGTATCACAGCCCTGAATTCAGCAGTAGCCTGAAAACTGGACTATACTAGCTTAGAAAAGCGGGGAACAAGGAATGTTTTTGTTTTTTTTTTTTTTGAAAAGATAAGGCAAAAACAGTAAAAAAAATACACTTAAAACAGCTTTAACTGACTACAAACAATCAGAAAAGGCTATTGCACTTTAGTGTGTAGCCTACAACAGTTAAAACAAATTATTCAAACAAAAAACAACTTTTTAAAAGTGCAGGCAGTCAAATAAGTACAACATGTAAAAAAACAAGCTTTTAAATCACAATAAACACTGGAAAATCTGTGTTTAGGTGGAAAACAGTTAAGTACAACAAGAAAGTACAGAAAACTGATACTTAATCACTCCAAAGTCTCTCTGCCAAGCTAGAAGGCTTGTATCAGTTTAAGGCTTTCTAGTGCTACCCAGTAGGGTAAGTTACAGGAAAGATGGGAAACAAACTCAGATGTGGTCTTTTAAACCAGAAAGTTGAAAGAGATGGACAAACTGTCCAAATGGTCAATAAACTACAATTTCTGGGCCAAGAACCTCTCCTCTAGTGGTAGACAGGCTACCTAGTGCTTACCACTCCCACTGATAAGCTAGAAGGCTTTCCTCCAACACAGAAAGGCTTGCGGGAATCAGAAGCTTACCAACAGTTCTGAATACAGCAACTCTGTATCTGGACTGGGCTAGTTGCAGGAAAGAGGGGAAACAAGCGCAAGTGTGGCTTTTAAACCAGAACATTGAAAGAGATGGAAAAAAACTGCCCAAACGGCCAATAGCTACAATTTCTGGGCCAGGAACCACTCCTCTTGTGGTAGATAGGCTACCTAATGCTTACCACTCCCACTGATAAGCTAGAAGGCTTCTCTCCAACACAGAAGGACTTGGGGGGCTCAGAAGCTTACAAAGAGTCCTGGAATACAGCAAATCTGTACCTGGACTAGACTAGTTACAGGAAAGGTGGGGAACAAGTACAAACATAGGCTTTTAAGTCAGCAAGTTAAAAGAGATGGAAAACTGCTCAAACAGCCAAGTAAACTACAATTTCTGGGCCAAAACTCACTCTTCCCATGGAGGATAGGCTACCTAGTGCTTACCACTCCCACTGATAAGCTAGAAGGCTTTCCTCCAAAACAGAAAGACTTGGGGGCGCAGAAGCTTACTAATAATCCTGGATACAGCAACTCTGTAACTGGACTAGGCTAGTTATAGGAAAGGTGGGAAACAGGTACAAGTGCGGCTTTCAAACCAGAAAGTTGAAAGAGATGGAAAAAAACTGCTCAAACAGCCAATAGCTGGGATGTCTGGGCCAGGGACCACTTCTCTTGTGGTAGATAGGCTACTTGATGCTTACCACTCCCACTGATAAGCTAGAAGGTTTCTCTCCAACACAGAAGGACTTGGGGGGCTCAGAAGCTTACCAACAGTCCTGGATTTGCAAGATGGAAGCCTTTTCTTACACAGAAAAACATCCAGGCCCAGCTAAAATTTGCAAAACAATACATCAAGTCTCCCAAAAGCATGTGGGAAAATGTGTTATGGTCTGCGGAGACCAAGGCTGAACTTTTTGGCCACAATTCCAAAAGGTATGTTTGGCACAAAAACAAAATTTTGCATCACCAAAAGAACATCATCTCCACGGTGAAGCATGGTGGTGGCAGTTTCATGCTTTGGGGTTGCTTTTCTTCAGCTGAAAACTGGGGCTTTAATCAAGGTGGAGGGAATTATGAACAGTTCCAAATATGAAGTCACTTTTGCCCCATAACCTTCAGAAATCTGCTAGAAAGCTGAAGATGAAGAGGAATTTCACCTTTCAGCATGACAATGACCCCAATCATACATTCAAATTAACAAAAGAATGGCTTCAACAGAAGAAAATTAAAGTTTTGGAACGGCCCAGCCAGACCCCAGACCTAAATCCAATAGAAAATCTGTGGGGTGACCTGAAGAGGGCTGTGCACAAGAGATGCCCTCGCAATCTGACAGATATAGAGTGTTTTTGCAAGGGGGAGTGGGCAAATATTTGCAAGTCAAGATGTGCCATGCTTATAGACTCCTACCCAAGAAGACTGAATGCTGTAATTAAATCAAAAGGTGCTTCAACAATGTATTAGTTTAAGGGTGTGCACACATGCAATCAGCGTATTGTACATTTTTTATTTTTTATATTTTCCCCTAACAGATTTGTTTGTTGTTCAATTGAATTGTACAGGTTATAGATCACATTAAAGGTGGAAAAAGTTTTAATATGATTTATTGTGGTCTCATTTTTTTATATCACAAAAACCTGGCATTTTAACAGGGGTGTGTACACTTCTTATATTTACAATCTACTATATATATATAAAATGTGTGTATGTATATAACTGGGATGGTTGAATGTATGGTTTCCAGTTTCAGTAATGACAATCTGAAAATGTTTGAAGCCACCTTAGTGAATGCTATTGTGCATTTGCTCATATGAGGTCGATGTTCTGATTGGACATCGAACTACAGTGGGGATCAGGAACTTTACTATTTTCCTCACTGTAGTGCGATGTTGTAGTGTGATCAGTTTGTATGTATAATATGCAGGGGGGGTGGGGGGGGCTTCCCTCCCTGCAAAATCCAAGTAAAGCATCACTAGAAGTCAAGGTAACCTGGGTAATGTTGATAATACTGTATTGCGAATTAATGATATTAGTGCCATCATCATTTTGATGAAGCACTGGGTTATAGATGGCAGTGATTACAATTTAGGTAGAAGGTGACAGCTCCTCTCTATTGTAAATGTAACCAATTTTATTCTTCATACTCACATATTTAGAGTTATTGGATGGAAGTAGGGAACAGCACAAACAAGACGTCATTGCCAACATTCTGAGACACACACATTCTTAATACAACATGCATTTATAACAGCTTTAGCTTGTCATCTGTATGGTCTTTATTTGCTCTGGAGTGATCTAATTAAACATTAATCACAAATAAAAAAATAAAATGTATACCGATATTTCACAAAATAGCTAATATGAACAGTAAATATTTCAGAAATATGCTGTTTATGAAAAAAAAAAAAAAAGAATGACAATCTCTTCTTTTCCATATTTTAGCCTGTTGTCTGACACAATGACTGAAAAATAACAGTTACGTTCAGGCTACTAACAGAATGGGTACTTGTATATTCAAATTATTTGTGCACGAGTCTGGTGTTTGCAGATACACTGGCGACCCTATTATCGTCTTCACCTTCCTTCTCTTCTACAGCTGATACACAGTGGGATGACAATCACCATCTGCATCTAAGTACACAAGGCTTCATAAAAAGGACAACCTATTCTGTAAGACCCACATGAGCTACTTGCATGAGTAGATAGTGATGTTCGTGTTGTGCACTAGCAACATCTCAGAAAGGTAAAAAGCCACTTTCCATGCAAAATAGCTTGGCTTAAATCTTGAACCTGAAATCCAGTACTCGACTTCTGCTATGAAATGTGCTAGTTAGCTCTGGATCTCAACTTTAATAGGGTTTGACAAGGTGAATGGGGAAGCCACTGTGAAATAAATGCAACTTTTCCTTCATGTGATGAGCTGGGTCTGACAACCCTAGAGGATACCATAGAACCACAGGTAACCTGGTGTTCTAGTACCCCATAGAAACATTACAGCATGCATAGTAAAGCTAGTGACAAAAGCAGCAAGTCCTGGCCACTTGAGAGACAGGGGATAAGAAGAGAAGGAGATATCGAGCAGGTAATGTTGTAGCTATTAGTCTGTGCAGGATATTGAGGGACACATCACTTGGCAGCTTTCTAACAAGAGCAGCATTTAAATAGCATGTCCCTAGCTGTGCAATGAACATTCAGTGTTAAGACAAAACAAAATGGCATGCATAGCTATGTACTTGGGTATACACACCTCCTAATTAAGCTAACATTTATTATACAAGATTTGTTGGTAGTTTGTTTCATGCAGTACATGCTTGTGTTTTAAATGTCAAGTATATTAAAACAAAAGGATAAATCTCTGAACAAAGCCACAAAAGTCAACATTTCAGATACATATGTTCAGTGTCAGCTTTTTTCTTTTTGAGCCATTTAAATGGTGCTGAGTAAATCATAGCTCCAGCAGGCGATGCCCTATTTAACAGCAGCCGTCACCAGTGGCAGAGAGGGACCGATTTTAAATTCCTCCTCAGTCCATTTTCTCAGTGAGAGGTGGAGGTAAATAAATTCAGTTTCCTTTAGCCCTCACGGAGCAATCATTGCTTAGGCTTGATTGCCTCAGCTGAGAATTTAAGCAAATATGAACTGCCTGCCCTAAAACATTAAAAAAGAACACTCTTCAGTTACGATATTTCTCCTCCTACTTTCCCATTGCAGCTAAACTAAGATTCTTTTAATAATGTAGCCTTATCATCATTGCAACAAATATAAAAATGTTAATATAGAAACAGATACATGTAATACTGCTACTGCAGAATATGACCTTTGAACAGAGCACACGTTTTAATCTACTCCAGATAGATGACAGCAGCAACTGCTTTATTAAACTGCTCGAAGGTCCTTTCTTTCATGAGATTATACTGCACTGATTTTAGAAAGCAAAGATTGCTGTTCTCTTGATTCATTGTCCATCAGAAATGCAACTTAGCACCCTGCCAGGGACAGACTATTCTGTCTGAGGGGTCCAAAACACTCTGAGAAATTTGCATTCAGCAGAAGTTTGGGGCAGCATTTTTAGGAGATGTTTGGCTATTAAATGTCCACAACAAGCTGGAGGATAGCAGACAACCGATTAGTTGTTTCACACTAAGTGTTCTGTGAAACACACCTCTGCAGTTTTCTAACAGAAGGAGCAAATATAAGTATTCCAGCCTTGCACCACAACTAAACCAGTGTGTGTGTGTGTGTGTGTGTGCGTGTGTGCGTGAGTGTGTGAGTGTGTGTGTGTGTGTGTGTGTGTGTGTGTGTGTGTGTGTGTGTGTGTGTGTGTGTGTGTGTGTGTGTGTGTGTGTGTACACACATGTATCATCATACAAAGTGAATGTTGGTAAACCATTTTTCTTTTAGGTTCATAGGTAGGTACTAGGCTATCTACCCGAGGGCATTTGTAAGCCTAGCCAGAATGGGTCGGCTTTCACCGCCCCATTGATTAATTAACTGATCCTCTGTCAAGCAGAGCCAATGAAGTGATCCCAGGGGTGTATTTTCTGTTTCTACTACCAGTCCTGGCCTTGGCTTTCTTTGCTTATATTTTGTTAACTGTATGGTTCAAAAATATGTTTTTTTTTCTCTTTTCCAGTGAGGTTCAAGTAATTACAAGATGACCCTGGGGCATTAAACACTGATTTAACTCCCCTTGTAGGCATTACCTAATGCAATGTCTGTAGCAACAAAGCTTCTGTCTCAGTTAGTAAAGGAAAGCAGACAAATAAATGCTTCAGCTACTTTGATTTATCTATGATTTTAGCAGTTAATTAACTGTAAATCCATGAACCATGAACCAGAGTTTGCTAAAATGAGCTTTGGGTTTGGTTTGGCTTGGCAGGGGGCAAAATCACTAAGCTGTAATATTCTATTTATTAAGCATCAGAGATGCAAGCCTTGCTTTCTTATTTTATGGCAGAGAAGTAAAAGAAAATACAGCTTCATTAGTGAGTGTCCAGGAGCTCCTGAATGACCTTTACACACAGCTCTAATGCTACTGCAAATCCTATACTGCAATCACAGAATATGAGGTGTGCCTCACATATGCTTCATAACCCGCTTTGACTGTTCATCTACTTGAGTTCAGAGGACAACACTGCCTTATTTTCTTTGAGATCCTATTGCTTTCCTGTGCTGACAGCTAAACTGACAGTAAGGCTAAAAGTTACTTAATTTCTTCAATTGTTTCAGAAGGAAAATGATCTGACTGATAAAACCGTAATTGCAGATGTAGCATCGACCACAGAGTTATAAGAAATGGCAAAAAAAAAAAGACAGAAGCTGTACTAAAAAGTTAACACACAATGTAATCTCAATAGGAGTGAATGAGAACTCCTAGCTTTACAAGCACTTTCCAAATATATCAATGACTTATTGTGGTAAGGGCCCATTGTCCGCGAATGGTCATCAGGGGGCAGCTGTAGGCAAGCACTCCCTATTTAAGGGAAGTGCTGCTGTTTGTACCTATAGAATTTGTCAGAAAGCACATCATTCGGATAAGGATGGAGCCATCTGGCAGCGACCAGGTCGAGGGTCACGGTAAGGGGACTTCTAGTCATATGGTGACTGTTTTAGTTGTCTGTACAGGACTGGTATGCCATAGGAATTTTATTTAAAAAATAAAATAAAAATAATAATAAAAGGATCTTTCAGGGTTGTTGTGTGTGTCGTGCTGTGGACGGCAGGGGGATTGTTTTTGCAGTGAGAAGATTATCTCTCAACTGTACAGATTTTCACAGAATGTCCATTTTTTTGCCTCATATTTTTCATCTGTTCCTCATAGAATTCCTGATTTTCTGGATTTTTTGTGGCAAATCAGTGAGGACGTAATTCAGTAAATCATGACAGTCATTTAAGTTACAGACTTTATTTTCCTCAGAAAATGCTTGGTGACCCAAGACCTTTTATTCTAGCAACTTTCTAAGTTTATAGCAGTAATATTTAAAATTTGTCCCTATTTTTGAGGCTTTGCCCCTTCCCATTATTTTTGACTTTGTCCCGAATGTTTGTGTTAAGAGGTTGAGAGTTATGGTGAGAGGAAATAAATATTAAAAAAAGAGAGAGAGGGAAAGAGGCTGATGCATGGTGCTCTCTTGGACATAGTTTATGATTGTTGGACTCTGTATGATGTGGTTGCTTATGGTTTGCTTCTTTATTTTGGCAGAGTTGCTTAATGCACTGTCTTAGGCAGCTGAATCATGCTTTAATTAAGACAAGTTTGGTGTGGTAGCCTGAGTAGTTGGGGGCGTACATCCTATCATGTTTTGTGTTAGCCATTAGGATTACTGTATCAGTTTTAAAGGCATGCTTATTTAGGTCAGTTGCTGCATCTTGTTTTATTGTAAGATGATTTATTATAGGGGTAAATTTTGTAGCCTGGCTACAGGGAATTCAGTCAATTTTGTTTTAAAGGAGGTGGAGTTTCAATATATATTAAAGACACACACCTCCAGGCTGGTGAGACAGTATGGTGCAGTTAACTGTTGACAAGACCCCTATTCAAATTATAGCTAGCTACAGGCCCCCAAATTTGACACAAGGTGTCCACTCCACCTATATGGACCTCTTCAAATCTATCAAGATTCAACCCTTTACCCTGATCCTGATTGACTTTATTTACCCAACCATAGATTAGAAAAACTACTCATGTCAGAACACAAATGACCAGAGATTTCTCGATTTTATCAATGCAAATGCCTTGGAACAGCTAGTCAGTACCCTCATAAGAGGTGATAATATCTTGGACTTGGTATTAACCAACATGATTAACCATTGCAACACCTCTACAGTATCTTCCTCCCTGGTAGAGTCTGACCATAAAGCGGTCACTTTCAAAGTCACCATCTCCCCTGACCCCCTCTAGCTAGGGTCACACAAATAAACTTCTCCAAAGCTGATTACAACCTCCTGAGGGATGGTATAAACAGCTTCACAGCCCCTTCCCCTCTGCAGGAACTGGCACCAATGTCCAAATCTACACCAAAGTACTATACAAGCATTTATATAGATGCATGGAATCAGGAATACCTGACAGGACAATCATCCTCAGCAAGGAAGAGTAAACGTGTCTGGTGGACATCTGCATTAAATAAACTATATAACAAAAGGAAAAAATTGCTGTCCAGGACCAAGATATGCCCAGTTGGTAACAATCTCTCCTTAGCCTAAACAAGCAAATAAGAGCACTAGTGAAATCCTTTAAAGCCAACTTTGAGTCCAAATTGGCCACATCTACTAGAGACAATCATAAGGCCATTTTCACATATGTCTGCAATTGCAAAGGATTCCCCCAGATCTGTTCAGAACTGGTGGTGAAGGACATCACATACACAAATGCTGTAGATATAGCCAATCTACTAGCTGACAGATTCAGTGAAAACTTCTCCCCTCTGTCCCCCATCAATAAATTAGGTCATCCGCAGTACCTGACCCCACCCCTTATCTCTAGGGAACAGGTCATCACTGCCCTCTCAAAGGGAAAAAATACAGCCTTCCCGGGACCAGATAACATCCCAGGCTGCATCCTACATGAACTCAGGTATGAACATGCAGCACCATTAGGCACCCTATTCAACCAAAGCCTGAGTACCAGCTTTGTCCCATCCGTGCGGAGGACAGCCACTGTCATCCCTTTACACAAAGGTGGAGCGTCCACTGATCTGGGAAATTATAGACCCATCTGCCTAACTAGCCTTATCTGCAAGGCCATGGAATAGATTATCATGTACCTCATTAACAGGGACACTGGCAACCACCAAACACTTGACCCCACACAGTTTGGCTTTGTCAAAGGGAGGTCATGTATGTTAAATCTGGTTGACTTCTTTGAGACGGTCTCCACAGTCATGGATGATGAGAAGATGGTGCACACCACCTACCTTGACCTGGCCAAAGCCTTCGACACTATTTCCCACTCAAGCATAATAGATAAACTCTCTCAACTAGGCATTAGTCCATATGTTACCAGATGGGTAGCAAACTCACTCACTTATAGAACCCACCTAATCAAAATAGGGAAAGCCACCTCAAGCAGTAGAACCGTAAAGTGAGGCATACCCCAGGGATCAGTCTTGGGGCCTCTGTTATTCGGGATATACTTCTCTGAGGTGCAGGCCAAAACCAGTGGGCTATGGCTAACCAAGTTTGCTAACTTGTCCAACAAGGACTTGATGGCAGCCTTAGCAGCCATCAGGAAGAAGGCATCAACCAGAATACCTCTGAAGAACTGGAATACTTGGTCTCTGGATTTTGTAGTATTTATTGCCGTAATCATTGAGAAGGATCCCACCCAAGCACTGCCTTTATTAGCTTACTTTGTTAGCCATAAAGGAAGTCCACCATCAGAAAAGGGGTTTGAGGTGGTTGAATTATGATCAGTGCTTCAGGAAGCTGAAAGCTCTTGTTAGTTCTCTCAGATAGGAGTCTAGGTACTGTGACATCTGGGTCAGTGCCATGATGGGCAAGGAGGCACCTACAGGCATTAAGAGAGGGGCTGCTAATACAAAATATAAGATTTTGCTTGCCTCGTATGCTTGCAAATATAACCATTTGTGTTCAGGATGTGGGAAGGGTCATCCTGTTTCCAGATGTTGGGGCTTGTTGCCTAAGAACAGGTGGAACTTTTCTGCATCTCAGACAGGCAGAGAGGTTGGTAAGAGGTGCAACTCTTTCTTTCATACCAAGCCACCTTTTTCTGGACACAAGAATGGCTTTGGTAGGAGTCCTGAGCATGACACATTGAGCTTATTCCCCCATTTGTCTAGATAAGTTATCCTATTTGCTATCAGATTATACAGAGCAAAGGGCAGACACCCTTGTTAAAGGTTTTTCCATAGGCTTTCCAATCCATTCAACAGCCCCATTAGATTCTAAGTTAGTTACCAATTTGTCAGCCATCAAAAGACATTAACACATTGCAGCCTGGATAATAGAAAAAGAGTGGCAAGCTGGCAGAATAATTGGCCCCTTTACACCCTCTTCATGTTTTTTATTTAAAATTTCCCCTATCAGCCTGCTTCCCAAGAAACAGGAGGGTGAGTTCAGACTGATTCGTAACTTATCTCACCCACTGAGAGAAGAGGATTGGGATTATTTAGGATTTCAGTTCAATGGGAATATATTTTTGACACTGCAATGCCAGTTGGGTATTCTGTGGCTTATGCAAAGTTTGAAATACTTAGCACAGCTTTACATTGGTGTTGGCATAAACAGACCCAATGCCAGTCAGTAGTACATTACCTAGATGATTTTTTGATAGTGGGAGAGGGTCAGGATGGTGCTTTGGAAGGGAAGTTCATTTTAAAACAGCTTTGCAGTGAGCTGGGGGTACCCTTGGCCGGTGACAAGTCAGAGGGGCCAAGCTGGATCTTGATTTTCTTGGGCTTAGATGTAGACACCACTAATAGTGCCTTACAGCTTCTTCCACCCAAACTGTGACAAGTCCAGCAGTTATTTTGGAGAATTTTGCATCCCTGCAAAGTATGGGTAGGAGACATCATGCAATTACACTGTTTGTTGAATTTTGCCTGTAGGGCAGTTTCTCCAGGCAGAAGCTTCCTACACTCCATGTTTGACTTGTTGAAAGGTAATAGGCCCATGCACAACCTAGTCAGGTTGACCAGATGTGTTAAAGATGACTTTTGGTTATGGCTTACATTCTTCAGACAGTTTAATGGAGTTTTGTTTTGACAGTCCTGTTGGACTACAGCCACTGACCTTGAGATGTTTACTGATGCAGCTGGGGAGTCCAGTATGAGGGGAAATTTTATGGGTAGCTGGTTTTCTAAAAGGTGAATGGAAAGTTGGTCTGTGGACATCATATTTCTAGAGATGTTTTCTATGTGGGTGGCAGTATTAGTATGGAAGGCTAGATTATGTGACAAGAGGGTCATTTTTCACTCAGATAATATTGCAGCTGTTCATGCTCTCAAAAAATGTTCTTCCAGGTCCAGGTGGTTCCACTCAGTCATCAGGCTTTTAGTTTTGATGAGTTTACAAATTAATTTGTAATTTTCATGTGTTTGTGTCCCTGGTTATCTTAATCCTATACCTGACAGCCTTTTCTAGTTTCAGTTTGAAAGGTTTCACCTCTTGGTCAAGCATTCGGATCCAAAGGGTACCCCAGTTTCTCCAGGAGTCTGGCTAATTGGAGAAGACTAGCATTATCAGTTTTGGAAAATTCTTGGATTAGCAACTCTAGGAAAGCTTACTCATCATCTCTTCAGGTTTTCAAGACATTCAATAGGTCTTTGATCCATGGTCTTGGGTCATGGGGAGTACCGTTGTTGTTACGATTTTTAATGGCTAGGTCCACAGCAGGTCATTCACCTTTGGGCCTTCAGGCTGTGTCTGGACATTGGGTTATGGGAAGGATGCTTAAGAGACTAGAGGACATGTGGGGTGACCTTCCCAGGATCCTAGAAAACCCACTGGGAGACAACTGCTTCCCCTTGTTATTCAAGGTCTTTACAGGACCATTGGTGAATTTCACTTGTCTCTATAGCCACTTTGTTCACCCTTTGTATGTGGGTGCTTTCTGGCTCAATGAGCTTTTTCTTTACCTTTGCTGGGAGGATCTTGTCATCCACAGGGAGTATTTCATGATTTGGTTGAAAAAATCCAAGATTGACCTAGCTGGCAAAGGTTAGCAGCTGCAGCTGGACAAGATCAGTGATCTAGTCACTTGCCCATGCATTGGGTTAGATTGCTATTTAATATTACCACCTTAGGTTTTCATGTGGGCCTCCGGCAGGCCTTTTAACCTATCAGAGATGAATGCATTTCTTAGGCAGGCCTTGGCAGGGAAAGAAAAAGTTGACTCAGCAGGAACAACCTGATTTGGGCTCTAAGATCATTAACAAAGTTCAATATCTTCAATATCTTCAGAGGAAGTCCTCTACAAGTGAGAAAAAATATGTAATACAATGACTCAAACTTATTCCAACAAGACCTACTTTCCTCGTAAGACACTGTGTTGTATTTCCATGCAGTTTCAAGTTATAGGATTCGCAGGAGTTTCAAGGAAATCTTTCTAATGACCCTGTAACTTTATAACCCACCCTCAAGTACTATGCCTTTCTCAAGAAGGGAAAGAACAGTTAATCCCATGGTAACTTTGGAAGCACCCATCTAGTCATTCAGATTTAGCCTGAATGAAGATACTGAATTATGCTTTTTAATTTGCAGATACATTTTATTACAAACAAAGGGGAGGATCTGGTTGACAAATCTCACTATCCATCATGCTGTATATATCTCTTGATTAAGGTTCCAGTCTTTGGCTCCGGTGTTAGCAAGCCATTTGTCTTACTGAGCTAGAGAAGGTGAAAGGTCACTGGATTGCTAATGGCACAGTAAGCAAGCCACAGATCAAACCCAATAGTTTATAAGACAAAGAGTACAGGAACAAGGCTTCTAATCTTTCCTGCTAACAAAGGCTCTTAAGACTAGAGAATTTTTTTTGTTAGGAATCTTTGGCAATTTTCGAGTTTATTAATATGTTGAGTAGAATACATACCAAGTGGAGCATTATATTCTATAATAGGTCTGATCAGTGCTGAATACAGAAGAACAATAACATTTCTGGATCTAGATAAAATACATTTGGCTGTTATTTCTCCCAAGTAGGCAAAAATATTGATTACAGTTGTCACATGATTATCAATAAATACAGAACATTAGTCAGGAGAACTAAAAAATAGTACAAGTTGATCTTAACTGGAAATACTAAAAGGAACTGAAGTTCTTTTATAAACACACAACAGGGTACGGGGTGGCTCTCTGGATAGCTTGGCCCTTCTCGATGCCCTGAACTTGGGTCTTGAAGTTTCAGTTCTTTATTTACTAAATCCGTCTCGAAGTTTTATGTTGGTAAGAGTTTTGAAGAAATAACAAACATTTTACTTGTCCAGTTATCCAAACAGAGTCAGTGCAGGAAACATTTCTGAAGATTAACAAAAGGACCGCAGCAGAGCCTAAAGAGTCTGACAGGTATTTTTGTAAATAGCATCAGAGGTGTGTTAAGGCCAATTCTTGTGTAGCTATTTCAAAAATGATTCCAGAAGGGGGTTATTTCTCCTACTGGAAGAAGGCACTTATATTCCAATACAAAAAGGAGGGGCTCCAAGAAAACCTGACAAGCATATATCAATCACAATCAGTCTGGCAAGCACTGTTAGAAACTACTTTGAAAATAGTAAAATGTCAACAAGTGATGAAGTATTACAGCTGACATAACACAGCATGAGTTCTGTGTAGGTTTGTCCTGTAACCAACTTAGTTTTATTTTACTCTACAGGTGTGGTGGCATAAAGCACAGCTGATGTTTTTTTCTCTTGACATTACCAAAGCCTTTGATTCTGTTTCACTTGGGACTAGGCTTACCAATCCCTGTTGTACTGAATGAATTATAAACTGTCATAGGAGTCAGTTACTTTGGCACATCTAACATCCCACATGAATCACTTTTGAGTCCTCTGTTGTTTTCCACATGTATGCTACCTCTGGGTGATCTCAATACTAGGAAAGTTCTTCAACATAATTGCTATGTCAGAGTAAGACAGAAAGTCACTGGTAGCAGTCAATGGGGTTAAATCTAATTATTTCACAGATACTAGTGAGGTACCTGATGGGCCTCTTTTGGGTCAATTTTCTTTTCAGTTATTTATGCCCCCTCTGCTTACTAGTGAAAGATCTTGGTGCAGATTCAATAAAGTCTACACAGACTGATAAAACCATGTGTGCATCGTGGCATGATGCACGTATGATAGGGTACTATTTTATATTCAGTAAGCAGCTAGACATGCCTTCTAGAGTTGCACAAACATGGTTAACATCATGGCATGCTATTTACAACATAAGCAGATGAATGTTATACTAATCAACCAATCCAAGATTGATGAGCTATTCATCAAGCTATAAAGCAACTGTGTAGACTCAGTGCTGGTTTTCCCTGTGAATTCCAGAACCTATTGGAATACAACCACAGAAACTAGGCTACACAGAAAAAATGTTAGGGGCTGATGTTGCTTTTATTAGTGTGTATGTGCAGCAGGCCCAAGTCTATGCTTCTGCTACTGCTAATAGTCCATGGCCAAGGAGGAGAATGGTTTTAGACCCCATTTAACTTTTCGTACTCTGCATGAGGTGGAAATTATAGTGTGTTACAGGGTGGATAGAGACACACTACAGGCACTCTGCAACCTTTGTCATCCTCAGCTGAGAACAAGGGCAAACCAAAGGAAATCAATTCCAGTGGAACTAAGGTATGTGTAGCATGTAGAATTTTAGCTCCAGGAACCTTCCAGAGACCAGCAGGGGACATGCTGGGGGTGTCACAGGCATCAGTATCCAGGATCATCCATCAGTTCCTGAATACTATGCTGAAACATGTCAGTGAGTACATATATTTTCCCTGTACAGCTGAGGACAGAGCCAGAACTATGCAGAAGTTCTGCCCTGTAGCACACTACCCTGAAGTCCTGGGTGCCATAGACTGTACATATGTAGAAATCAAACACCACCTGGGGAACAGAGAATGCTGTACATAAATAGAAAGGGCTACCACTCTATTAACTGCCAGGCCGTATGTAACAATAAGGGAGTCATCATGAATCTGTGTGCTGGATACCCAGACAATTACTATGACTCACATATCTGGTACAACTCACAACTGTATGAGATGTTTACTAGGGGGATATCCCACAGGGTCATTTACTGACAAATGCAGGTTATGCACTGGAACCATGGCTGATGATTCCCATAAGAAATGCACATACATGCACTGAAGAATGATAAATAAACAGAGATCTCTCAGGGTAAGGTACCTGCTATGTCCCCAAACGAAAAAATGTCAATATCAAGGTGCAGGTACTCCACGACTATCGAAGCCAACCATCAACCAAAAAAGCAAAAATCAATAAAAAATTTTTATACTTGAACAGCAAAAGAACTTTATTCCATGGGTTGTTAGCGCTTTCACGTCTACTCTGGACGCTTCTTCAGACTTTAATAAAACACTTCATCACTTCTGTATTTAAACACTTATCAATTAAACAGCTAACCAATGAAAGCCTTTGTACGAATACATAACTATAAAAAGTCAGAAACTTCTAAATAGATAAAAAGTCAGAAACTTATATTGTGAAAATTAAAACTTCAAAATTTAACATTGACATTAAAATGGATGTAGTAATAGATTATAACTGTTATTAACATTTCAGATGGCAAATAGCATATAAATATTTAAAAATACAAGAGCATATAAAAACAGCATGTAATAAAAACATTTCAAGTGTATGAAACTACTGAAAAACTTCTAAAAGTATATATTCCTACTAACACCAAGAAACATGAAAAAGTCAAAGGTATAGCAATAAATAACTGCTAATGCTTAAGATGACGACTGACTAGAAAGGGTTTCAAAGTAACCCTCTCATTGAGGCCATGTCCTTCATCTGCTTTCATTCTGATGATCCATTTACATTCTTCCCTTTCAGTGAAGTTACTTACATTGCCTAATCTCAATGTGGTGTGTATCAATTCAATAACTAAGAACTCAAAGGTGTGTGTGGTGCCTTGCGATAGAACATGTCTAGCCAGTGTGTTCCTGTCATTCTCCCTGTTGATCGCATATAAATGCTCTCTAACACTTTCCCTCAACGTTCTATTCGTCATACCGACATAGAAAGCCTGGAACTGCCTGAAGACAAAGAACTGGGGTATCCTACAGTTGGATGATAGGCTTAGAGCACTTGTAGGTCCTCACCCCAGTTTTTCCTACAAGAATACTAGATCTTTAAGGAACATGTTATGTTATGGAAGGCGACTTCAAGATCAACCACTTACTGTTAGAATGGGTACCTTTCCATGTCGCAGTTGCAACCAGTGCAAATACATACTGGGCAGGAATAACTTTAGGCACCCGGACACAGGTGTGCTATATAAATTCGATCATTATACAGACTGTAGGACAAGGAACATAGTTTATTTAGCCATCTGCACCAAATGCCAGGCTTTCTATGTCGGTATGACGAATAGAACGTTGAGGGAAAGGGTTAGAGAGCATTTATATGCGATCAACAGGGAGAATGACAGGAACGCACTGGCTAGACATGTTCTATCGCAAGGCACCACACACACCTTTGAGTTCTTAGTTATTGAATTGATACACACCACATTGAGATTAGGCAATGTAAGTAACTTCACTGAAAGGGAAGAATGTAAATGGATCATCAGAATGAAAGCAGATGAAGGACATGGCCTCAATGAGAGGGTTACTTTGAAACCCTTTCTAGTCAGTCGTCATCTTAAGCATTAGCAGTTATTTCTTGCTATACCTTTGACTTTTTCATGTTTCTTGGTGTTAGTAGGAATATATATTTTTAGAAGTTTTTCAGTAGTTTCATACACTTGAAATGTTTTTATTACATGCTGTTTTTATATGCTCTTGTATTTTTAAATATTTATATGTTATTTGCCATCTGAAATGTTAATAATAGTTATAATCTATTACTACATCCATTTTAATGTCAATGTTAAATTTTGAAGTTTTAATTTTCACAATATAAGTTTCTGACTTTTTATCTATTTAGAAGTTTCTGACTTTTTATAGTTATGTATTCGTACAAAAGCTTTCATTGGTTAGCTGTTTAATTGATAAGTGTTTAAATACAGAAGTGATGAAGTGTTTTATTAAAGTCTGAAGAAGCGTCCAGAGTAGACGTGAAAGCGCTAACAACCCATGGAATAAAGTTCTTTTGCTGTTCAAGTATAAAAAATTTTTATTGATTTTTGCTTTTTTGGTTGATGGTTGGCTTCGATAGTCATGGAGTACCTGCACCTTGATATTGACATGCACTGAAGAATGCCATAATGAGGCACACTCAAACCAGAAATATCATAGTGGGTGTATTTGGACTGCTGAAGTCCTGGTTCTGGTTCTTAGATACATCTGGAAGGTGAGCCCTCCAGTACAATCCCCATACATGTTCTAAAATATTCCCCATCTGTGCCATGCTCCACAACATTATCCTGAGAAAACAGCTTCAGCAGTAACTGCAAGGGGAAGGGCCACACATCCCATTACCACTGGCAAGGTAACCACAGCCACATATGTAGGTGAGGAGCAGCTGCTGTGGGTGTAGGTAGATATAGACATGCACCATATGGCCTCGCACTATCCAAGAGGCAATGGATAGCACACATGCTTACCACCTAAGGGGCTAAAACCTTCATCCTATGCACATACATACAGTAACATTGATGCCAAGCAATGTTCGCAACCTTTATTTACCCATGTTATGGCTGTGTACTGTTAGCATCAGACAGAGTCATCCCTGAACTAAAACTCTTGCAAATGCTGAATTTCCAAGATAAGTGATAAACTTAGTATATATAAAAATAAATGTCTAAGAATAGAAATGAATGGCATATCCTTGCATACTGTTTCTTGGTAATGTAAGCAAGTATAAGGTGGGTGATTTGTACAGCAATTACATCAAGATGTGGCAGCAATGACTTATGTGAATATGTGTGTCCTCTGTCAAGTAATAGGCTTTACATCTAAAAAGTTCAGATTTTCAATGAATATCCAGTTTGGCTTCATATGTTTGTAATGGAAAATCATTAAAGAGGGAAGTTAAGATATAATGACACTTATTTCAGTTTCAGAATTAACATAAAAACAGAAATGCAAAACCTGGTATTCTATCAACTAAGTTTGTAAGACCACAGTGTTTAAAATTCTCCCCATTGTTGAGCCTTTCTCACACTTTTATTTATGGCCTGGTCCAGCTTTATTGGTCTAAGTGTTTAGTGGGTATGTACATATTATAAAAATCTGTAAGAAAACAGTACAAGTTGCAAAACAGCATCACAAAAACAGATATACTAAGCACTGAGTCAGAAGACTTGTGTATCCCTGAATCCAAAAGCTAGAAAACAAGGATACGGTACAGTTATCATCATTTGCCCAGGGTGTTCTGTCTGTGTGTGTGTGGTGGTGGTGGTGGGGGGGGTGGTTAAGCAGTCACAAAAGGTAGTGAGTGCGTGTAAGTAATAGAAACAGGCAGACATTTGGATAAAGTATCAAATGGCCATTGAGACAGAATGAGCTTTAAGCTTCACAAGTGACCCATTTAACTGTTATGTGTATGTGCCTGTATGGGCACTCCAGGTGCAATTATTGTGTGTCTGCAAGAACACAGCCAAGCACTGTGCCAGCTCTACATCCTGGTATGTTGGACAGGTGTGAGCTGCGCATAGTAGAGGTGACAATTCATTGCCATCTTCCCCAACCCTGAGAAATGGCTCTGCCAGAAGTTGCACTGGCATGTCAATGTCCATGGTCAGATGCACTGCTGCTACCTGAATATGACTGATGTCTGCTGGACGAGGTCTCCTCAAAAGTACACCTAGGGCCACCACCCCATTGCCTGCCATATCTGCATGTGGACACCTCAACCTCTTATGGAGCAGTGGATGTTTGTGCCACTATTGGAGTGTGATCAGGTACTGCCATGTTGGCTAACATCAGATGCTGTGGCTGACCTACTCCCATGTGAATGGCATCCCCCTTCCAGCAGATGTTGCATCACAGACACTGCCTATTCCAATGTGTCATTCATCCAACCCACTGAATCGTCAAAATGGTGGAGGCGATAACGCATGTCAGCCTGTGCCATATCTACAACCCTAAGCATTTCCTCCGAGGCCCTATTGAACCATGCCTGCATTTCCATGACAGCCCTAAATATAAGTTGAGTGGCACAGAAAGACATACCTGGATCAAGTGGAGGATGGACATCAGGTCTTTCCTGAGCAACCCAAACAACCCTCCTGCATGGCACCACACCCACACTTTGGCTATAGCCAGATTCTACAGGCAGTGAAGCCAAAGTAACCATACAACCCTGATCAAGTGTCTCACCCTTCATCTGTTCAATATCTCAGGGCCCACTGAAATGGGTTTGTGTAGACCTACTGGCTGTGTCCGATGGAATTACAGTGGATGGGTAAATGTCAACCTCAGTGTCATATTCAACCTCTGCACCCCTTGACTTTGCCTGTGTTTGGCCACATCATCAGAGTCTGCCGATACTCTGACATCAGGTGATAAGAATCCTAAACTTCCACTGTCATGATCACCTGTGATAATAAGCAACAAACACAGGAAAGAAATTAACAGCTACTCTACTACAGTTCAATATATGGTAACAAACTAACACTGCTGCCACTGTCACAGACAGATCAACAATACATACACAGTCCAGAAACCCACAACACACATACAGATAAATGAGTATTTCTGTGAAATGCTCATCAGTATTGAAATAAAAATGCTTGGCTTATCATGTGCATATGACTCCACACTCACTAGGCAGGATAGTCTTGGAAGAGGTTAAGCAAAATGTAAGGACACCATCATCACAATAACAATAATGCAGGAGGAAAAAATGTGGCCTTTATATGTCCATTAACAATACATTGAACTGAAACTTGGATTACACGTCCACCCCAAGACCATGTGAAATGAACCCGAATATGCTGTCAACTGTATCAGTATATAACTAATCCCCCCATAAAGAAAAAAATATTAAACTAACTTAAGTATTGCTTTCAATATTTTATTATACAAGAAATATTTAAAAACTGACGTTGGTAAACCTACCTGGAAATTATTCCTGGGACATACTTGTCCTCCCTGAAACAGCAGCACCATCATCAATCACATGCTGTTGTGCACTTTCTACTGGGCTCTCTGGATTTCTGAGAGTGGACAGAACCTCTTCATTTGATGTCAGTGGTGGCAGCAAACCCCCCCTCCAGTAGCCAGCTGTTCACGGTTCACTGCAGCTGCTCTACTCCAGGCTAGTAAAATCAAGTCAGTAGCCCTATGACTCACCTGATCATATGTCCTGCTGTGCCCCACAACAGCGTTCACATCATTCACTATCTGGTTGCAAATTTGCATTCTTTCAAACATATTCTCATGTCCTCTCTCAAGTAGAAAGGCACCATGTTGCTGAAATACTTGGATGATGACGTCATTTTTGGGGTCAATGAATGGGTTTGCAGGGTATGGGATGCTTGGGGGCCAAAGTCCTAGTTGACATAAAACACAAAAGAAGGATGCTACATGTAAACATCATATAAATAAAAGTCCTGCTTAGATAAAACACATTATTAATTTTTCAATATTACACACTAGAGAAACAAAAAAACTTTCAAGTTATTCAAATGTAAGTAAGAAAAGGGTTATGTGGCTGTAACATATCACAGTCACACAAAGGTTTGATCCAAAACAGGAGTAACAACAGCAAAGAAAACCTCTGTAAAACATTTTGTTGTGGCAACACAGAGATGGAACTTGACCCCCCAACCTCAAAACAACAGGCAAATGACATTTCTGTACCAAACAAAGGAATAAAACAGTGAATTGCTATACGTGCTATCAACCAAGCTGTCCCAAAAACATGTGTACACATTTACCACATAATATTAATTTTTATGCAATTGCCAGTCACTTCCACCTGTGGCCAGCAATCCCTTGTGGGCCATCCTAGAATGCAACACCCCTGTGTCATTGACAATACAAGGCATTTACATTTCACTGAAATAACAGTTTATTTAACATTTGGTTACCAGGAAAGTCTGACTGGGCAGATTGGCCCATTTTCAACAGAGGCCCAAGGAGAAAAGCTCCATTACAAAACAAAATAAGGTTTTGCAAAAAATAGTCAATGGAAATCAAAAGTTTAATGAGAAGGTCATACAATAGTTATTGAAACGACATATACATAGTGTTTTTTACAGGTAATAAGTATAGACATTCTCTTAAGGAATACATTTTTAGCTTAGTTTAGAGTTTACAGATAAAGTAGTATTTGTGTTAATATACATATAATTTTCTTTAGTTATTAGTGATATATTGCATACAGATTATTCCAGTATAGGTGTAAGTTACATGAGGAAAGTATTGAGCTGGTGAGGAGGAGCAGAGAAGTTTATAGAAGGTCAAGATGAATTAAGTTAGTGGAATAGGCAGAGTTGTCAAAGAAGCTGATGGGAGGGATGCTGAAGTAGATGGGGAGTTGAGGGGTGTATGTAAGTGGGAATATAATAAGCTGCAGTATATACAGAGGTAAAAAATATATAAGTAGCTGCAGTGATGGTAAAGAAAGGTAATAAAAGAGAAATATGGGGTAAGGAGAGAGAAGAGGCAGTGTGGTAGTTGATGTAGCATGGAAGTTAGCCTGGATTGATACAAGGACATGTTTGTGACCTGAGTAAGAAGTGTTTTAGTTTAAATTTTACGTTCTGAATTTTGAGATGATTCTGATATCAAATAGGAGTAAATTCAATAACTTTATCACTGAGTAGGATTAAAGGAATTTCCCTGCAGTTTTGTTAGGTTCACGTAGGGATAAAAGTTGTTAATCTTCTGAGTGAAGAGCACAGCTGGGTGTGTAGATTTGAAGTATAGAGTTTAAGGCAGGACAGAAGTTAGGAGTGTAGATAATTTTGTGTGCCATAGATAACCGGAGGTAATTTAGATGTTGAGGACGTTCTAGCTAATTTAGGGTGTTGAGAGCAGTACAGTGGTGTTTATAATAAGATAGTCATGTGCCACATTTTGCAATTTTATTGTAGCATGATTCAAGCTTAGTTTTTGGTATTTTCTGAAGATTAGTTAGGATGGGGGCAACATAAAGTGGGGAGGGTAAAAGGTAGGTAGTGGCTAACATAATTTTGTTAGTTTTGTCCGTGAAGTTCTTGCGTTGAAAGAGCATACTTAGTTTGTGATGTGTTTTTTTAATAGTGTTATGTATGTGAAGGTCAAAGGTAAGTTGATTGTTGATTGGACTCCTAGTAACTTGATATATGGGACGACTTCAATTTCTGTATTGTTTAGTGAAAATACCTTCATATCAGTGGAGAGAGTTTTTGAGGTAAAAAGTAGTTGTTTAGTTTTATTAGGATTGATTAGTAACTGAGCAATTTTGAGCCAGGTCTTAATGGATGTGAACACAGTTTGTCTAAGGTGTTCCATATTGGTGGAGGTGGACATGAGGGTTGTGTCATCGGCATATTGGACTAGGAACTAGTCTTTGGACTAGGGACATCTGAGTATAAAGAGAAACAGTTATAACATTAAGACTTGTGATAAAAGTTAAATAAAGCTGTGCATCTTGTCCTGAAAAAAAATGCCTATGCCATCAGTAAACTTCTAAAACCTAGTGACATGTAAGCATATCTACAGTATATAACTGAAAAAATGCAGTCATACCTTATCAAGATCAATAGTTTACTGTGCAGATAAATACAAAGTAATAGCCATCTTCTTCTGGCTTATCCCAATAAATAAGTCTCCTCACCTTCAGGTTTCCTAGCTACATGGTGAAGATGAAAATGAGGTGTGAACTCATTAGAATTGCTGAATCCCAAATTCTTTGCTTCATGTAGCAGGTGTAAGTATAGCACAAGCACTATGTCAGTCTTAGTTGCTAATGGATTGCAACTGTGACTGATTACTGGTAGGGAGAAGGAAAACACAGCAGCAATTCATACTCCCTCACCTCCAGGGGTCTGTCAGCTAGGTTAGACTTACAAAGTGTATAAGTAATTATATCACGGTTTCAAATGTAAGTAAGAAGCACACATTTCAGTTTCTGTTCACTAACAACCTACCTCCCCTGCATTTGCTGAAAATGTATATTATTATTGCCATTTAATATTCTCACACTTTCTAAAGACAGTGATACAAATTCCCTTACAGACTATATGTCTCAGCTTACTGCTCAGATAAGAGAAGAATAAACACCATACATAGATAAAACAAAGCTGCATTTCTGCAAACAGTAATCACACACATTGCACTATGTCTGAAATCAATACATGTACAAACAACTCAGAAGTATACAAGTGCCATATGTCTTATTAATGCTGTGGATGATTTTGGACTTGCTTGATTTTCATTCTCTGCTGCAAAGGTGTTTTTGTGGCAAAGAGAGATAAGACTTCCTTACTGTGTTTTGAACATTCATCAGTGTGAAAGTTCAAATCCAGACTTGTGTAAAAATCTTTCATTTGCAGTAATATGTATTTTGTAGTGTTGTTTATTTTATAGATTTCTTTTCTTTTGTTTTAAATGCCAGTATTTGCATGGTATGCGGCTTAGTGCAAAGATGGGAAAATGGATAAACACAATTAATGTCATGTAATGTACTTCTTTGATAACCAATACATCAACCACACTTGTGAATCACCTGTAAGTGTAGCACATCTGCTAAACACATTGAACTGCACAGCATATACTATCTGTAGATAATGGTTCCAGTCCCACCTTTCCCTTTTAAGGATGAAAACTGCTCACAAGGCTAAAAACAAGTTTAGCTTTGCTTGTCTCATTTATACGACATGCAGCATCATGCAAATCTAGACTAATGGCCCACACAAGAAGTACACAGAACACCTGCAGACAGGATGCAGACATTCTCAATTTCAAGCAGGATATATTGTTGCATTTTTTGCTTTCCATTGCACAATGTTACTAAGCAATGTTGCACAGAATGTTGTTTTTTAGCTATGTATTTATGCTTGATTTTTGATATGAATATATAATATATTTCATTTTATGATTTAAACAGGCAGTGTAGGGTTGAATTTGAGAACTTGATTAAATTATTGGTTAATTGATGAATTTATGTATGTATGTATATATATATATATATATATATATATATATATATATATATATATATATATATATATATATATATATAGGAAGTGAAGTGATATGTTCATGGTCTGAAAAAGCATTGTTGATGTGAAAGCTCTAACCTGTTAACCTGTCAATAAATATATCTACTTTTAGCCATCTTGTTTACATTTTTATTTTATTGGTGTAGAGTTGTGTAGTTGAGGTTTGCAGTGGCGTTGTTATTGTTTGGAATAGTTAGCAATCTTCCCCAACCCCTGCAAGGAGGAAACAGACAGTAGACAATTTCAAAATGCAGAGATTCTATCAAGTATATTGGGTACAGCACAAATATGCTAAACAGTGTTGCTTTGCAGTTAACACACAGAAGTTAATAATGAATAGGAAAATATACAACTGCTATTTAACTATTATTCTGGCAGCAAGTGTAAGTGTAGGGCTTCAGTACAAATGGTCCTGGGTTCTAATACATGAAATTACAAATATTTTTACTGCTCTTTCATTTCGCTTTATATTAAATATCACATAAACAATTAAACATAATTATAAATAACAATATGTATTTATAGCAGTGGTGCTCATGTGAATTATATGCATGACTGATCTATCTGTGCTATCTGGTCTTGGATAGCCTACAGACTTCAAAGACACTCATGCACACATGAATGTATAAACCAGAACCTTACCAAGTCACACACATACATGGTTAACCCGTCAGTCTGTCTGTGTATTTATATATAACTTGTGAGTATGCCTGAGAAACCCTTCTTCTGTGGCAAGGATGGAAAATCACCACTGTGGAAGAAAATATTTTATATCTTGTGCATAGGTTTGAATCCACATTGTAAAAATCAATTTTATTACTGTATAGAGCCAAATCAAAAATGTGTCAGGTCATGAAATGTATGCCCTCAATACGTTTGCAAAGTTAAAGCATATAACAGTTACAGCAGCAACAACCCTTAAACTAATGCCAACTGTCAGATTAACATTCCAGTTGACAAAACTGCTTTCCTCTCTATTTGTCACTGTTGTTCTCCACTTAACATCATGCAAACACAGTTGGCATCATTGTTCCAGTTTGTGCACTACCAGCAAACCCGATAACAGGCACTAGTGGGAAATCATTCTTAGCTATTGCTGTTCTCCCTGGTTGGACATGTCTAGTGGTAGAAGAGAAGGTACCCAATTTAGGAACCAGAGGTGGGGCGTTGAGGAGTCCAGAATCTTCACTGGACTCCTTGTAAAGCACCACAGCCGAAGGCTTTTGCAGGGGGACTATACCAGCTCCCAGTACAAGTCTGATGCTTGGAATAGTCTGACCAAGGCTGTCTTCAGTGCAACTGGCACTCCACGCACTGGAGAACAGTGTAGGCATCAGTTTACTGACCTGAAAAGGTATAAGAGGGATAGACTGTCCCAGTGGCTGGATGAGTTGGGTACTGCTGGAATCCCACAGTTGGGTAAGTATAATGGTAAAGAGAATTTTTTGTAGTTAGAAAGCTGCATCTAGGCAAGACTGGTATGCATAATGTTCTTGTCTTGTTCTCTTCTATTTATTCTGCAGCCAATGCAGAGATTATAGTGAATAGAGAGCCCCACACTGAGCTTCTAGACAGACTGAGGGAAGCAAGGTCTATGTATGCAGCACAATAGAAGTATTATTTTAGCTTTTAAATGTATTACTTTTATATGCAGTTGTACTAAGTAAGCATGCATATCCAACTGTAAAAGCAAGCATGCATGTTTCAATATGCAGCACAAGATAACTGTAGGAGTCAAGTCTAAGACTGTAGTCAAACTTTGTGGGTTCAAATATTACAGGTAAGAAATATAAAATAGTAAAACCTATTAAAAATATTACAAAAATTCATCTCTACACAAGTGCCATAAATGCCCTGGTGTTAAATTAATCTGAATAATTAGACCAAGCATAATTGCAATATATGCACATGGCAAAGATCACATTGAGCAGCCCTTACTTATAGTTTGTAGTTGCTAGGAAGTATACTTAAATGTAAATGTTCAGATAAAATACTTTATTATTGTGATAATGCAATGTATGTCAGATATGATAGTACTAATTCTATATCTTTTTTTCTCTCACCCCCAACTCTTATCTCTCTTTTTTTTTCAATGTATCATCAAAACATTTCCATTTCTCCCATATCTGATAAATCACAAAATATTTTCCAGCACAGGGAGGTAGGCCAACCCCAGTGGCTCAGACTGCATCCACTCTAGTAGTCTGGCACCAATGCCCAGCATATCTGAGACCCAACCTGGCAGTACTGCCTCTTCTGCCTCTGCACTACCTGTGCCCTTAGGTAGCACTACCCTGGCAGCTGGTGCTGTGGTACCCTCCGGGAGTACTAGCAGAGGTGGGGATTTCATCACCCAGCAAAAGATTCCTGGGTTAGTGGGTACAGTCATGCACAGCACCATTGGTGCACACCTACACTGGGTGGAGAGGCTGCTTTCCTTTTGATGCATAGGAGAAGATGTCAAGGACTAACAGCCTACGTAGTAAGGGGCACAGTGATAACAGTCCTGTGGGTGAGGACTAGATTCTCACTGTTGCCATGGTTGATGAGCATGGGCATTAGTTCTCCCCTCCCTAACCAAAATCATGGTGTCCCTCACTGTCCCTGTGTCTTGTCTTGTTTGTTTGCATCTGCTTACTCACCTGCCCTACTTACCTGACCCAGAAATAACTACAGTCATTGCCTAATATTTCTCTCTTACTGAAGTAAAAAAATAAAAAGGCACCATAAAAAATATTATCCCATACATAACACTTCACTTTTCTTCTTTGGCATACTTGATTTGGTCTAATTGGTCACACAACATGATTGCATTGTGGTCACCTCTCTTTGTTGAGGTGACAGTCCAAATTCAGGTAATATTCTGTACCATATTTTCATGTTACACTGTTAAAGAAGTGGATAGCTATGGTTCTTTTCTACCTCCTTCCTGCAAATTCCTATATTGCTTTCCCTTTTTTCTTCCCCCTGCTTGTCCCCCATTTCACCACTTTCCTGCCTATCCCATTTTAACACCTTTAATCTGGTCAAAAAACATACACCATACAGCACACATCAGTAAAAAAAAAAAAAACAGCAATGGAGCATTTCACTTTTTGTCATCTGTGTTTGCACGAAGTTTGGCATCATGCACTAATGCCAAGTGATGGGAAATGCTGCATTTATCTCAGCACAATGCTGCTTAATGCTGCTTAAACAGACTGTGCTAAGGTAACACACAGTGCATGTGGAGTAGAGAATTATTTAATTGCACTATAAATAAATATGTACAACTATTACATACACCTGGATTTGAACCCTATATCATCTGGACTCCAAAATAAATGTGTCAATGCATTCACACCTGCTGCCACAAAGTCAGCTAAGCAGCATGTGTGTTTCATAAACTCAGTACTCAGAACTCCCATAATCTCATCAATGAGGCTCACATTTGCTCATTGCTTAACTAAAAGTAAACAGGGAAAGCAGTAGAAATGTGCATTTCACATGGGCAAACCCTTTGCCTTCGATCACACAAACCAGTTGCTTGGCAGTGTGCTACTGACAGTTTACATTAGCATATATTACTTATGATTAGTGTCCATTTAGTCTTCATGTCATGAAAGTATATGTAAAAGCACAAAGGGGAAGCACTTTTTAAGGAAGGAACATTTATTTACACTGCAGTCATCTGTTACCTCCACCCATGCACCTCAAACTTGGTTTCTCAGTACTTGATCACAAATATGTCGATTACACTACAGAAATAAACAGCAAATGCTTCCTTATATACCATGCATATCTTTATAATGACAATACACATTCTGATTTCCAATACTTGTAGTAATGTGGACAGCTGTTTGCATATAGTTTGTAAATCTGTCTCAAAGTATACATACACATTAGAAACAGCAGCAAATTCTACATGTTGCACACTCATTAATCTGGTAACATGCAGAACCTTTAATATTTGGCAGTTGTACATGGTTAGGGATCCATTTCAGATAGGTATCCCAACAGCTTTTTTCAAATGGTAATGTCATCCACAATAAATTGTTCTGCCTTGTAAATGTCAGACTTGTGTTGTGGTCCTTGCATTAAGTACTGAGTTCTCTAATCATTGTACTTGGGTAGGGATTCTAATCCCACTACAAGCAACTGGTGTGTGTTGGGGGGTCTGTGTGTTGTCTAGTCAAAAGCGCATAATTGTGTAATTGTATATCTGTCAGTCATCACTACAGTCCCACAGAATACTAATATTTTGACAGTTGGACATGTCTGGACATCCATTTCATGCAGGCCTTCAAACATCTTCTATCAAACATCCAGTGATAATGTTATCCACTATAAATTGTCCTGCAACCATGTAAAAGTCATACCTGTGCTGTGGTGCTTGTGTTAAGTACTGAATTCTTTAGTTTGCATCCTTAGTTAAGTAGTGGTTCTAATCTCACTGCATTCCACTGATATGCATGTTTGTGTGTGTGTGTGTGTGTGTGTGTGTGTGTGTGTGTGTGTGTGTGTGTGTGTGTGTGTGTGAGAAAGAGAGAAGGATGTAAAGAGACTCTCTGTGCTGTGGGCATACATTTTTCCACCCCTCTAAGATCCTTTACAAGGAATCATTGAGGTGGGGGTAAAATGCAGTTAAAAAATCCCAAGGATCTTTCCAGGACAAACATGGAGGTGGTTCCCCTAGAGGCTGAGGGGGGAATTCAAATGGTAGACACCACCCTCACAGCAGAGGCGGCCTGCAGAACCAATGTTTTAAAGATTCTTTCTTTGGTAAACCTTTTCAGTGGCCCAATTGTCCTCATCTGGAAGCAATCAGGGGTCATTTCCCTGCACTGGAGAGCCTGGCTAGAAATAACAGATACTTGGGCACAGTCATTCATATCCAGAGGTTGTATAATACCATTTTCCCTTTATCCTCCCAATTCAAGAAGATTCTCCAATGTTCCACCCAACCATAGGGAAAACACAGCAATTCAAATTCAAAGGCTACTAGAAAAAGTCATCCAAAAGGTCCCCGCAGACCAGTTAGAATCCCAAACTCACTCAAAGTTCTTTTTAGTGCTAAAGAAAACAGGGGACTGGAGACCAGATCTGGATTTCAGCATCTTAAACAAACCAGTTCGAAAGAACAAATTTTGGATGGTCACATTTCAGTCCACTCTTCCATTTTTGGAAAAGGACAATTGGATGTGCTCAACAGATCTTCAGGATGCATGCTATCATATAAAGATAGACAGATGATCCAGGAGATTTTTTACATTTCTGGCTGGGAGCCAGTCACTACCACTTCAGAGTTCTGCCCTTTGGTCTCATCACAGCCTCCGGGGGTGTTTACTAAATGCATTGCAGTCATAGCAACTCACCTCAGACTGCAGGAATTCTTCGTATTTACCTATTTAGACGATTGACTCATTTCCACCCCAACCAGGCATCAGCTCATTTTGGCAAAAGAAAAAGTGATCCAGTCATGTGCTCTCCTAGGAATAATCATAAACTAGAACCAAATCCAAGTCTAGCATTCATAGGAGCATGGCTTGATACAAAATCAATTATAACTTCACTTCTCCTCCCCAGAGTTCAGACAATAAGATCACAAGTTAAAAAGATAGTTTGCAGTACCAAAATCTCAGCCCGCTTGGACCTTCAGGCATTGGGGTCAGTGGCAGCAGCAATAATATTACTGCCCTTAGCCAGATTTCACTTGAAAGTTCCCAATGGATGCTGGCCTCCCAGTGGCAGATGCTTCTCTTCCCTTTATTGGCATTAATAAGAATCACCAATATATGCAAGAGGGATCTATTGTGATGGATTCAGTCAGAAGAGGTTCTATAAGGCCATTTGTTAGTTCCACCTTAGCCCACTTCCATTGTGACCATAGATGCTTTTCCAGCTAGGGTGGGGGAGCATTACCTGGGAAAGACAGTCCAAGGCACATGGTCCCCTGAAGTGGCCACTTTACATATCAATGTCCTTGAGTTGAGAGGAGTGCTTCTAGCATTACAGGACTTGCAGAACGCTCTCCTTTCAGGAATCATTGCTATTCAAACAGACATGTCAGTGGTTTGGTAGATCAATGAACTAGGAGGAGCCATATCTTACCCCTTGTGTCGAAAAGCATTCAGGGTTTAGCAATGGGCAAGCCCTTCCAAATGTTTTCTTATAACAACACATATTCCAGGAAAGTTCAGTGTACTGACAGACAAAATGAGCAGATACATGCTACTACCTCACAAGTGGTCCCTCAACAAGAAAGTAGTCTAACTGATTTTCTGACAGTAGCGCCAACCTTTATGCAATCTCTTTGCATCTCTCCTAAACAACAAGTGCAGCAGATATTTTGCCTAATCCTCCCACAGGTGGAGTCACCAGGACATGCTCTTCTCCACAACTGCCCCCCCCAGTCTACTATATGCTTATCCACCAATTCCTTTGATTCTAAACTTCCTACAGAGAGCTGCCAGGTTGAAGAGCAAAGGCATCCTCATTGGTCTTGGCAGATTTGGTTTCCCTTCCTATGGCCTCATTTAATTCATCAGCCTTTGATTCTCGATCTAGCTCCAGATCTGCTATCTCACCCAACTGGCTTGATGCAACCAGACCTTCCCACTCTCAACATGACAGCTTGGTTTCTCCATTTCCAGTAATAGTCAGACAACCTATGCAATCATCTCGTGTCCACCAGATTTTGTTATCCTCCCTTAAACCATCTACAAGGTAACTTATGCTAGTAACCAACAAATGAGATGGAAGTGAACAAAGCAAAACTCAAGCCAAAAACAAGGTTCGCTTCGAGAACCAAATAAGGTCGCCGAGAACACAGGATGTAAACTTCCAGATAGTTTATTCTTGTAGCAGCAAAAGGATTAACGCTAAACACAGAAAATACGTTTTCGAGCTTCTTCATCAGAAATCAAAACAGAATTGATGCTTCAAAAGCTCAGTTATATACTGTCAAGATTCAAAAAAGCAAATGTTCAACAATTAACAATTATCCAATAAAACAATTATCCAATAAAAACAGTTGGTAATCATTGTGCACAAACAATTCAATCTCCTGAAATAACCCTAACATAAATTGTGTATATCTGTGTGCAACCAACCTTATTTATATAAAATATGAATATTAAATGTTAACTATACATGAAAAACCTTTTAACAGGTCAATAAATAAATAATATAAATAATTTTCTTAAAAATATTCAAATGTATGCGTTGATGTTTTAAATATACATATTTACAACTTGTTAAAACTACTTTAAACCAGGTTAAAAATACAAATGGATTATATATGCTTCCATCTACTACAGTTTTGTAATTCTAAAGTTTTACAGCTCTTAATTTGAGCACTGGGGTAATAGATAACATATCATTTAGACCTGGATGTTTTGTGGCGTCCAAAATAATCTGCCAATACAGTTCCCTGTATTCTAACTTGGCTTCCCACATACCACCCCTAACTTCCTTGGGAACTGTTTCTAATACAAAGAAGCTATAAAATGCTTGTTGGCATGTTAAAGTATGACAAAATAGTGCATTGTTGACATTCTGCTTCCTAATTTCATAATAGTGTTCATAAATTCTTAACTTTATCTCAGTCTTTCCTACATAGAATGAGTTACAGTGGTGGCAAGTAACTAAATAAACAACCCCATTAGTGTTACAGTTAGAAAAGTTGGTACTCATAATCTGCCTGTTTCTGCTGGATATATATATACTAGAACTGTTGGCTACATGTGGGCATTGCGAACAAAACCCACATTTAAAGGTTCCAGCCCTTTCAGATTTTCCTCCTACTTTTTGGCCACCACCAAACTCAAACAATTGCTTAAAATTCAAATCTTTTCTATAAGTGAATTTTAAGGGTTGACTGTGAACCAAATCTAAATCAGAAATCTCTCTAAATCTGTCTCATTCCCTAGTGACAATTTGTTTAATTATACCTGAGTCCCTGGTATAATCCATTATGTATGCCTGCTCCCAATTGCTTAAAGTGTTGTCATTAACTACTATATCAGATGAAACACGGTGGTCCTGACCCAAAATAGGTGCAAATCTCTCCTTTCTACCAACGGCAACTTCCTGAATAGTCTCATGAATTAGAGTTTCTGGATATCCTCTCTCCCTAAACATGTCCATAACAAAGTCACATTCCTTTTTAAATTCTTCATCATAGGAGGTCATGCGACTAATCCTAACTAATTGTCCCTTAAGTAAATTATTTTTCTGGAAGAAGGGATGGTCACTATTAAAGTGAAGGTAGGAGTTAGAAAAGTTTTTTTTCCGATGTATTTTTGAAGAAAAAGCATTGTTTGACTTAGTCAGGGAAGTATCCAGATATATAAATTCTTGAAAATTAAAATTAAACGTAAAATCCAAGAAATTGGTTGTTCCTTTTATATAAGCAAGAAAATCAAAGAATCTCTCCTGAGACTCTGTCCAAAAAATATAGATATCATCGAGAAAGCGTTTGTAAAAACACCAAGAACTGGCAAATTCACAGTTAGTAACAAATAGTTTTTCGCGCCAGGATAGAACAATATTAGCATAAGTGGGGACACATTTGGCCCCCATGGCAACACCTTTTTCCTGCTTGAAAAACTCCCCTTGGAAGTACATAAAGTTGTTTTTGAGTATAACTTCCATAAGTAAAAGACAATTTCTGAAATCATTAGAAGAAAGTAAACCACGTTCTATCATACTTTCTTCTAACCATAAAAGCCCTATATCATGTGGTATGGACCCAAATAAATCAACAATATCCAGGGTCACAAAAAGTATATCAGAAGAATATAAATTGGGCTTAACTTGCCTAACTTTCCCTAAGTCAAACAATGCTTTTTCTTCAAAAATACATCGGGAAAAAAAACTTTTCTAACTCCTACCTTCACTTTAATAGTGGCCATCCCTTCTTCCAGAAAAAGAATTTACTTAAGGGACAATTAGGATTAGTCACATGACCTCCTACGACGAAGAATTTACAAAGGAATGTGACTTTGTTATGGACATGTTTAGGGAGAGAGGATATCTAGAAACTCTAATTCATGAGACTATTCAGGAAGTTGCCGTTGGTAGAAAGGGGAGATTTGCACCTATCTTGGGTCAGAACCACCATGTTTCATCTTATATAGTAGTTAATGACAACACTTTAAGCAATTGGGAGCAGGCATACATAATGGATTATACCAGGGGCTCAGGTATAATTAAACAAATTGTCACTAGGGAATGGGACAGATATAGACAGATTTCTGATTTAGATTTGGTTCACAGTCAACCCTTAAAATTCACTTGTAGAAAAGATTTGAATTTTAAGCAATTATTTGAGTTCGGTGGTGGCCAAAAAGTAGGAGGAAAATCTGGAAGGGTTGGAACCTTTAAATGTGGGTTTTGTTCGCAATGCCCACATGTAGCTAACAGTTCTAGTATATATATATATATATATATCCAGCAGAAACAGGCAGATTATGAGTACCAACTTTTCTAACTGTAACACTAATGGGGTTGTTTATTTAGTTACTTGCCACCACTGTAACTCATTCTATGTAGGAAAGACTGAGAGAAAGTTAAAGTTAAGAATTTATGAACACTATTATGAAATTAGGAAGCGGAATGTCAACAATGCACTATTTCATCACACTTTAACATGCCAACAAGCATTTTATAGCTTCTAAGGAAGTTAGGGGTGGTATGTGGGAAGCCAAGTTAGAATACAGGGAACTGTATTGGCAGACTATTTTGGAAGCCACAAAACACCCAGGTCTAAATTATATATTATCTATTACCCCTGTGCTCAAATTAAGAGCCACAAAACTCTAGTAGATGGAAGCATATATAATCCATTTGTATTTTTTAACCTGGTTTAAAGTATTTTTAACAAGTTTTAAATATGTATATTTAAAACATCTAGTCATACATTTTAATATTTTTAAGAAAATTATTTATATTATTTATTTATTGACCTTTTAAAAGGTTTTTCATATATAGTTAACATTTAATATTCATATTTTATATAAACAAGGTTGGTTGCACACAGATATACATGATTTATGTTAGGGTTATTTGAGTAGATTGAATTGTTTGTGCCCAACGATTACCAATTGTTTTTATTGGATAATTGTTAATTGTTGAACAATTGCTTTTTTGAATCTTGATAGTATATAACTGAGCTTCTGAAGCATCAATTCTGTTTTGATTTCTGATGAAGAAGCTCGAAAACGTATTTTATGTGTTTAGCGTTAATCCTTTTGCTGCTACAAGAATAAACTATCTGGAATTTTACATCCTGTGGTCTTGGCACCCTTATTTGGTTCTCGAAGCGAACCTTGTTTTTGGTTTGAACTTATGCTAGTAAATGGAAAAGATTTGTACACTAGGCACTTCAGAATGATGTGGAACCCTTTTCTGCCCTGGTTCATAATGCTCTTGATTTATTGATGCTTCTTTTTAATCAAGGATCTAGTTCTCCAACAATTAAAGTTCAGTTCCCAGCAATTTCTAATTTCAATATTGGATTTGATGTGTGTGTGTTATTGACACACGTGCTAAATCCTGTCAGCTTCTAGCCAAGGGGAAGCATGGGAACCAGAAGTCAGATGACCACATGTACGTGATGTCATTCTGTAATCCATCACTAATAATAATGTTTAATACTAGATGAGACTTAGGTTCATAGGTTCATACTAGGCTATCTGCCCGAGGGCATTTACAAGCCTAGCCCATAGTTTTGTGGCTTACGCCACCCCTTTAGTATGGGGAACTATACCCATTATTTTGCTGTGCTCTTAAGTCTCAGAGCACTCTGTTCTTGTAAACAGACAAAGAAGAATCTCTCACCTACTTCACCTTTCCTTGCTCTAAGTAACCAGGGAACAATAATTATTTAGATCAGTCAGGAAAATATAGTGAGATTAGTTAAGTAATGTTTTTTCTGTAACTGTGTGAACCTGTCCACCTCTGTTATTTTTAATACTGCTTTTGAGTAGAACTCTGGTGTTTATTACCAATAGATATTTAGTATTTTCATATTTTTATTATTAAATATATTTAAACTTTTCATTGTGCCTGGTCTTTTAGCGAATAGTTTAATCTCTGAGAGTACTTATATATATATATATATATATATATATATATATATATATTCAGTGACAGCTCCAGCCACTCCTGAAAGCCTTGCTGTTGGTCAAACTACCATTTGTATTAATATTAATTTCACCCAGTATAATTGGGTGTCGTTGCAAGAACCTGAGAGTAGCTGGCTTTGGAGTGTCTGGTGGCATTGGTAACAACCTTATAGCCTGGGCAGAAGGGGGAATAACTTGTAAATCTGTGCCAGCCTTTGCCAGGTGTGTGTATGTGTGTGTGTGTGAAAATTAATTCTCAAAGAGTGTGTGTATCAGCTGGTTGGAGCAGGGGAAAGAAGCACTGGTTTCACAGAGTGTGTGGTGGAGAATTTGGCTTGGACTCTCAGCTGAGGTTTCAACTCTAGAGCTATGCCAGTAGGGAGTCTTTACTGGGGACCTGGAGTGAGACAGAGAGACCCAGACTGAGTGTTTTCTCTGTGTGCTCTAAAGGGAAATTGTGCTCGATGCATAGAGCTGCTTTTGGAAATACTGCATGTATCTATTTTTGCTCCAAGTGAATGCCCCTCTCCAGTGCCAGTGGTGAGGATTCAGGTTCTTTGATTACTGGCTTAGAGAGGGTATGTCACTCCAGTATCCAAAATTACTCTTGCCAGATTGCTTAGTGGCTGTGTTTCCTTTGTTTACAACAAGATGGATACCCCTTTACAAAAGCAAGTTTTTGCTCATTCAATCAGGTTCCTCAGTTTTTCATTCAAGGCTTCCATGAATGGAATATGTGCAGCAATGACTTCCCACATACTTTCATCACTCATTACGAAGTGGATTTGGTATCCAGAGGTAGAGCATCATTTGGCTCAATGGTGCTTAGGAATACACTGCCTTGATTCCACCCTTGGATTTAGGTAACCGAGGAACCTGTCCCATCAGTTGAGGACAGAATGACAACTGACAGCATCAGATAAAGAAGTTATGTACTCACCATAACTTTCCATCTGTGTAGTCCATTTTTATTCTTCCTCAACTCACCACCCACCAACCCCCTCCTTATTTCTTTTTCTGGAAGAGTGAGTGGATATGAAATAATTGGCATAATCCAAGCACAACAAAGCTCCAGATATAGCCTTGCCTAACCTTTTGCTCTCTCTCTTTTATGCTGTTTTTGTATAATTATTATTTCTCTATGGTTAGCAAACAACATCTGGGGTAATTGGGGTTGGTGAATTCTGGGTAAGGGAGAAGCTCAAAAGTTATAAGCTGCCACAAGCTTTTGCAACAGTCAAGTTGGATGTGGCAGTTTGGATACAAATGATATGTGAATCCACAGCTATGTCCAACACAACTCCAAAAATCTTGTTGTAGCATAGAATGATTATGTCATACTGAGTAACATGCACTCTGACAGTATTCACAAGACAAACCAGTGCTGTGGCAGTAACATTAACTACTGTTTACATTCTACTTTAATTACACATATAGGTGTTCTAATCTAACAGCAGGCTACTTGCATGTCTATACATACAAATATCACGAGACAATTTTACACAGGGATCTGACTCCATATTCATGGCTTGCAGTGCTCACAACATGTTCTCTTCAGCATACAATGATTTTATCACACTCCATAAACTGCAAAGTTACAGTGTTACAGTCAGACATATGTGGTGTTGCTACTGTGACATTGCATGGCATTCATATTCTATGCCTATATAAGTGTAATATTCATATCAGGCCCAGTGTACTGCTATGTGTTTGGTTTCTGGTACATTATGGTCATTGTTTGATCTTTGGAATAGCTCCATTTCACTACCAATTGGGGTACCATTCAAGTAGCCCCAGACATCCTCATTTGTCCGCTGGCCACATGACATCCTTCCTGCAGAGGAGTGAAGGATTTCCTCATGTCAAATATGCATATACACATCAAGAAGTTGAGTCCTTACATGAGCTTATGCAAACTTTCCACAGATCACTGCATGTGTGATTGCTAATTCTGTCATGGTGTGGTGCACGTCCCATATGGACAGTAGCAGAATGTAATGCAATCCAACAAATATACACATATGCACACTAATCTATCTTCCATAACATACATATAGGCATTTTTACTTTCATTTTATAATAATGGCTAGGATTTCATGTGATGTTGGCCATCAGCCTAATAGTGTCCTATGGCCCTATGATCACTTGACATGTCAATGTTGCTTTCATTGATGTATGCTATATTGAGGTGTTGATGTACAGCATGAGTACAAGAGGGTATTACAATCTGTGATGTGAGCTAATGTATTGATGGCCATTGCTAACATTACATTACATGCTCCTTCAATAACAGCTGTAGTAATATGCCCCTAGGTTTATAGGAGGTTACTAAGCTAGCAGTCCTGCAGCCTTTACAAGCCTATCCATGTTCATCCCAAGCAGCTCCTTTTTCTTTTGGCTGTTCCTGTTAGGGGTCGCCACAGGGGATCATCTGTTTCCATTTCTTCCTGTCCTCTGCATCTTGTTCGGTCACACCAACCACCTGCATGTCCTCTCTCACCACATCAATAAACCTTATTTTAAGCCTTCCTCTTTTCCTCTTACCTGGCAGCTCCATCATTAGCATCCTTTTCCCAATATACCCAGCATCCCTCCTCAGCACATATCCAAACCAACACAGTCTCGCCTCTCTTGCTTTGTCTCCAAACCATCCAACCTGTGCTGACCCTCTAATATAATGATTCCTAATCCTAACCATCCTTGTCACACCCAATGCAAATCTTAACTCTGCCACTTCCATCTCTGACTTCTGCCTTTTTGTTAGTGCCACCGTCTCCAACCCATATAACATAGCTGGTCTCACTACCCTCTTGTATACCTTCCCTTTCACTCTTACTGGTAGCTGTCTGTCACAAATCACTCCTGACAGTCTTCTCCACCCTGCCTGTACTCTCTTCTTCACCAATCTTCCACACTCACCATTACTCTGAACTGTTGATCCCAAGTATTTAAATTCATCCACCTTCACCAACTCTACTCCCTGAGTCCTCACCATTCCTCTATCCTTTCATTCACACACATATATTTTGTCTCAGTCCTGCTGACCTTCATTCCTCTCCTCTCTAGAGCACATCTCCACCACTCCAAGGTCTCCTCAATATGTTCCCTACTCTCCCTACAGATCACAATGCCATCCACAAGCATCATAATCCCCGGGGGCTCTTGTCTGATCTCGTCTGTCAACCTGTCCATCACAAAAAAAAAGGGCTCAGAGCTGATCCTTGATGCAATCCCACCTCAACCTTAAATGCATCTGTCACTTCTACCTCAGACCTCACCACTGTCACACTACCCTCATATATATCTTGTACCACTCTTACATACTTCTCTGCCACTCCCGACTTCCTCATACAATTCCACAATTCCTCTCTAGGCACTCTGTCACATGCCTTCTCTAAATCCACAAAGCCGCAATGCAACTCCTCCTGACCTTCTCTATACTTCACCATCAACACTTTCAGAGCAAGTATTGCATCTGTAGTGCTCTTTCCCAGCATGAAACCATACTGCAGCTCACTAATCATCACCTCCCTTAACATAGCTTCCACTACTCTTTCCCATAACTCCTTATTAGGTGGGCATAATTTGCAGAGCGAGTCTAAAATCAGCACTGACTACACCTATTCATGAGGGGACATGGGTGCCACTCCCATCCATTTGTATAGGTTTCACTTGAATAGGGTCAGTGAGGAACTCTGCTTCACATGATTTGGAAGTTTACTCTAGAGGAATGGCAGTCTCTGGAAGATATATCTGTCTCTCAAGCATGTTCTGTTAATATCACAGGCTAGGTAAAGATCCCTAGAGTGACTGACTCTTGTGCCATTAGATTCTAGGATGTGCAGCATTTACATTGGGGCATGGTCAGAGACTGCTCTGTAGGCCAGACACCAGTCAACTCTCAGAAGCCAATACGATACAGAGTAGAGTGACACGGCTTTCAGTCTATCCACTTACATCATGGCATTGACTGGAGGCCCTGAATTTTCTTGTTGAGAAACCCCTGTGATTTCTCCAGCTGTTGCAGGTGTCTGGTGAGGTACATGCAATAGGGACCATTGTACTCTATTAATGTTCTGCTGAGGGTCGAGTACAGTGATGTTATAACATCCTCAAACCTGGATGCAATGGCCTTACTTATGAGGTGCATGAAGTAGAAGGCTTTCCTTAACACTGTGGAAACTTGGTGGTCGAAGTTCAGATTTCTAAATATCTATGTTCCCAGGTCTCACACCACTGGTTTGGAGCTTACAGAGGGTATTGTCAATACTGTAATTAGCAGGGAATTAAACTTTGCCAAAGGCAATAATAATGGCACTTTTTTGTATTTAGTTGTAGAACATGGCTTTGGCACCAATGATTTGTCAGTATTAGACCCTCCTGTAATACTTTTAACTTCATTGGTGGACTCGATTACACCCAATTTGCATCAGCAAACTTGTTAAGCCAAAGGTCGCTTACTGTAGCCTGGACTTCCAAAAAATAGATTCCAAACAGTAAAGGCCCCAGCACAGATATTTGTGGTACTCCACTGGTGACATTTTTACTAGTAGAGGTTGAGTCATCAACTTTGACAGTATGTGTTCTGTCAGTGAGCCAATTGGCTATCCATCTAATGACATAAGAGTTAATCCCCAGCTGGGAGAATTTCTCAATGATACCGGAGTGCGGGATTGTGTCAAAAGCCTTGGCCAGGTCAAGATAGGTGATATGCACCATCTTACCTTCATCCAGGTCTTGGGTGACTTTCTTGAAAAAGTCTACTAGGTTTAATAAGCATGATTTACCCTTATCAAAGCCAAACTGGTTTGGGTCTAGAGTTTGAAGGTCACCTATGTCCTTGTTGATAATGTCCATGATGATTCTTTTCATGGCCTTGCAGATAAGACTAGACTTATGTGTCTATAGTTCTCAGGGTCAGTTGATGGCCCCTCTTTGTGCAAGGGGATTACTCTCACTGTTTTCCACTCTGCTGGAACAAAGGCAGTTCTCAGGCTATGGTTAAAGAGGATAGAAAGTGGGTCTGTTATATCCTGTTTTAGATTGCTTAGTAAGCAACCTGAGATGTTATCTGGTACCACTGAGGCCATGTTTTAGCCTTGCAGAGCACATATATTACCTGATCTCTATAAATAATTGGCAAAGGACTGTTGTCATGTATGCTTTGGGGTATGGCTTGTGGGTCCAAGGGGGTAAGGTTTGTGCCAAACCTGTCAGCTAGCAGGTTAGCAATTTCCTCTTTTGCAGCACATGTTTAGACTCCCAGCATTAAGCAGCAGAACTTTGAGTTTTCCTCCAGTGGAGTTTTTTACGTCTGAACTTTTGTTGCTTTGACATTGCCTGAAAAAGGCACTATGGGGGTGGCAAGCACCTTTGCCAGTATCCGACATCTTAGAGGACACAGGTGCAGACCATCTCTGGCAAAGCAGCACTGCCTATCAACAATCTCATTCTAGGCTGAGAGATACTGGATCACTCTGGATTGACACCAGAACCTAAGTCAATTGTTGATGTCGAGCATTTCTTGTTTATATTGTGGTATCATCCTGGGTGACAGTACATTCTACATATGCATTCATTGTGCAGTTGATACTGTACCATGTTGATATGTGATTAGTGTTCATGCTACAATTGTCTTCATCGGCATGCCCTCATCTGTTGTACATTAGCATGCTTCACCTGTCCTTTTTTTCCTGTGTTCATTACTATAATGCATCTGTGTCCCCCTATTCAATGCACACACTTCCCATGACTGTTTATTTACAATACATCCTATGTACCCTTACTGATCATTTACACAACATTTGTTCATTATACCTGAAACAAATTTCCACAATACTCTGCACTCTATACACTGTCATGTAATGTGTTGGAACCATACCTCCCAACCGTACCAAATTCCTCGGCAAATACCGGTTTTGAGGCAAAATATTGGGGTGCCACAAATTCCCGAGGGGCCCCTTTAATTTCCAAATTTCCTGGCCTTTTTTTTTTTTTTTAATTTGTATGTAGTCCTGATGCCATCACATGCAGCCATTCATTAATTTAACTTGCTGCAAAGTCCATGAGGAAGTGCACAGCAGTGAAGCACATCTTTCTTTTTTTAAGTAAGGCAAAAAAATAAAAAAAGACTGTAAGCATAACTGGCTGTAATATTGTCTTTGTCTTATCTGCAACAAGAGAAACAGCAGAGTCTGCAGCTGTTTTACTTGCAGTCAATCATTCCGTGAAGAAACCAGTAACTGTTGTGTGCAGTGGCCGATTCTTTATTCCTACCTGCCATCTTCATGTTGCATATTATGCCTAACCAGAAACATTTATTTACTATGCCTGCTTAACCCGAGGGATAAACTGCCCATGCTGGCAATTAGTCTCATTTCAGAAAGGTCTTTTTCACTTTTAAAACCAGTTGACATGAGCATACAGCACCACAATTACTTATTTATTGCTTGTTTATGTATATCTATAGTTCTAAGCCTAAGCATGCCTGTTGCTGACGTTTCCAAATGCTATCTATACAGGAATGCAAGTACTGAAGTGAAATATAAACGTTTTAGCTAGCCACTGTGATTTGAGAAGTCATCGGAATTCACCATCTTTTGATTTGTATTAGTCTGGGCAGAGAAACTCATTCTTATCATTAACATTAACTTCCATAAAAGCATTGTTTGCTGTTCGGCTGCATTTTTTCTATCTACCAAAATAGACATTTGCACACTGTGTTTTGGTTCCACCAAGCTTTTCCACAAAGTTCTAACTACAGGCACTCAATAGATTTATTTTCTGTAATATACAATGGGAAATACTATATTGTGAATGCATAACCCTGTGCTTGAACTATTTTATAGCAAAAGTGAGAGAAAACACGCATTAATATTAACTAACCATTTCTTCAAATCTGAAACACAGAAAATGCCTTTTGTGTTCTCTAGCTTTGTTTTCAACGTATTTTGTGCTTCTTCTGAAGAACTCAGGCAAAGTGCTTCTTTAACTATTATCGTTCTGGTTGCATTCCGTACACCCGACACAGCTCTGCAATGCTTTTACAGTACTGAACGTGCAGGCTTCATATTATGATGTGCATTATTCCTTTATAGGTTGTTCTTGCAGTCGGTGCACAGGAAACTCAAATATTTGCACCTCAAATAGCCACACCCCTTACGTTTTCCCAGTGCATCTCACAATGTTTGAATGCATTATTCCAGTTACAGAGTAACTACAGCATAGTATACGAATCATGCACTATGGTGTATAGTTTCTGTGTGATGAACTTTGTAGAATGGGTTCATATTTTACTCTCTAACAGATAGCCATGAAGTCTGGTGTGGTATGCTAATTGTGATATCTGAGAAATGCAACGTACAATGAGCAATGAACCTGCCCGACTGTATAGCACACTAAAACCAGGTTTCTAGAAGTTCCTTCTTATACTATTTCTAAGTTAATCTGCATTTTGTATTGCAAAATAGCTTCCCCATAGATCTACATAACTATTAACAGACTTGGGCACATTTGAAACTAGTGGAAAGTTTATTGTATCACTTAAAATACCTCAATTTGTAGATTAAAGTCAAAGAGCAAATTCCAAATGCAGAACATTTAAATTTTTCTGATGGAATTTGATGGCAATGTAATAGGGGTTAAAAATTTTCATACCTCTCAACTGTCCAGATTTTTGCAGAATCCAGATTTTTGGTCAGTTCCTCATAACATTTGTGGTTTTCTAACAAATCACTGGGATGATCTAAGAATTGAAGTAACTAAATAATGGCATACATCAGACTTGTATCGCATGGCACACTAAAGGGCAGTGATGCTCCAGGGGTCTATAGTTTTAACTCGAATATCCAGAATAGCGAATACAACTCTGTCGATACATAAACTTCGATCTACAAAATCACGAACTACCAAACCATCGAACCTGAAGACATCGAACGTGTTTGTTGACCAGCAGCGTGATTGTGGGGATGAGGAAATTTATCCTTTTCCCCACTGTAGTGCGGTCTCGGAGTTGGTATATTTATGTAGGGGGGGTGCGGGGGGGCACAGCCCCCACATGGAGGATGCAGGGGGGCTTGCCCCCTTGCAAAACATCTGTTAATATAGTTTTATTTAGTTGGGTTTGACTTACCTGAATGGCGCTTTTGATGATGTAATGTGTTCGATGTCTTCATTTTCGATGGTTTGGTAGTTCGCTTGATTTGCAGATCAACATTTATGTATCAAAGGAGTTGTAGTCGCTTTTCCAAATGTTCGAGTTAATAATATAGACCCATACTCCAGTTTTACTTAAAAGGAGATGAGTCTTGCAACTGTTTTACTGAAGGGTTAGTACAAATCAGTAGCTCTGCTATAATATTTAGGTAAGTTAGGTGCTAATTTGCAGAGTATTATGATAGTATGTTAAAAGTAAAAAAAAAGATATTTCTTGCAAGGTAATGGGAGGCTTATACAAAAAAGTGAAGCATTCTTTATACTTCCTTTCATGCAAATTTAAACAGTTAACCTACGGAACTAGAAATTCAGTTTTGATCTCATAACCTAGCTGAGGTCACTATTTTATTATTTAACAGTGTACTGGAGATGCAGTCTTCCAGGTAATGCTGTTCCCTGCCACTGGATGCCAACCACTCCTCATAGATATTTTATATCAGCTGCATCTTTTAGCAACTGCTCTTTCTCCCTGTCTTGCCGTTTGCCCAGTTTTTTGCTCTGAGGAGTCAGCCTCGGGTGATTGTATTTGGCCAGGTTAGGAATAGGACTCTGTTATGCACTTGAGCTTGACTTATGTGAGCAGTGAGCACCATTTTAATTCTGGTTGTAGTTCTGGAGGGCAACACAGTTTACCTCACATTTCCCATATTCTGTTTCCATTTGAGATTATTTCTTCTCTGTGTTTGATATTAACAATACTCGTCATGGATGCCTATACATTAGGTAATGCATTCCGTAAATCCACAGGTGTGTGCATTTTAGTACCCCAGATTCTGTCACTTTTTACTGTCTTAGCTGTTGGTGCCAACACAATTAGTAGTGTTGATTCTTTCCTTCCCCGAAAAAGGATAAATCTGATGTGTTCTTTCATCCTGTCTTTTCAGTTTCTAACCAAATTATAACACAATCAGAAACGTTATAAAAAATCAGTGATCCTTGCCATTGATTTAAGGGAAAACAGTGAGCACTAGTAGATGAATTTAATTTAATATCACATAAAGGGTGAAGTGCTTTTTCATTTATATTCTGACATGAGTAAGGTATAGACTTGGCTGGCAATGACTGATGAACCTAAGTAACCATTGCAAAATAGGTTGGAAAACAAACTGCTAGTAACTGAAACATAGTATACTCTGTGCTTCATATTTCGATGCATTTCCAGCTTGTAAGTGTATGTGAAAGGTGTATTTTAGTTTTGTACATGTTCAAATATTAATATATATAAAACACTATTGCTATGCTTATTTTGTATTTCATAATCATATTTTGGTTGGCTGTTCTTCAGTTTGTGTTTTAAAGTTGGTATCCCACAACTCCACCGGAGTGGGTGGGGTTACATAATTATGCATGCAAATTACATGTTAATCAGCATTCAGATATATACCTATCTTCATGGGCCTTTTTCCAGATTTTTGAAGTTTCCAGGTTGAGAGGTCTGGTTGGAACTATATACATCGATTTATTAATAACCCTTGATCATTGTGGCATTTCGCACAAGCAGACTGACCTAATTTGTTCAAAGTTAAACAGGTTTAAATGTCTGCTGCTGTCCATGTTGCTTTACATGGCTTCCTGGCTGGCAACACTGTTGCTAGCCATGAAACCGCATTTGTTTATGTTTAAACATGGTGCATGGCATGCATATGCAATTAGCACTGCTGCTTACTGCCCAAACACACAAACTCCATGTAGGCTTTGTGCTAAATCTACATGTAGTTTGCTGACTTCCCAAGCTTGTTTTTCCAAACATGATGGTAATGCCCAAGTAGTAGGTTTTGTTCCGAGGGTAGAAGATAAAGAACATTTGCAAAGTTATTTAGATAACTGTGGATATAGGCAGACAAAACTGGAGTGGCATTTAATACTAGAAAGTGTAAGATCATAAATATGGGGCCCAATAGCAATTATCTATTGTCAAGGATAAGAACATTATGCCAGAATGCACTTTCTTTAAAGATCTGGGTATAGTGGCATGTAATAATTAGAATACAGTCATTATGTTACAAAAGAAGTGAAAAAGTTTTACTGTACAAAAAAAATACACATTTGTTCAAGGCACACAGAAGTCTTACTACCACTGTTTAAAACTCTGGATAGGCCAATTACTGATTCACAACTACAAAGGCAATGGCATAGAGATCAAGAGTAGAGTGTGTTCAAAAGTATTCCACTGAAATGATTGGGCAGTGAGAGAGTACAGTTATGACCTGGATCAAGGTTAAAAAAGCTGACCTGTACAGTATTGCCTATAAACTCTACTGGGGCAACTTGATTTTGGCTTTTAAGAGCTTTAACAATGCTGACATGAAGGTGATTTTAGGTCTAAAATACCTAAAGAAAAAAATATTTTCTGATGGTTAATAATGAAGAGGATGGTAAATTTCTAAGTGCTTTTCAAGCTAAAATCTTTATGATTTACAGGGATATAATATGGGCTTAGTACTGACTGTGCATATCACTAATCTTGCTTAAACACAGAACTTTTTCTGGGTGCACACAATACAGTTTCTTCAATGTCACCTCTCCTTTCCTCTGGAGAAATTGTCTCCTTGGATTCACTTTGCAAAGACTTGGAATGGATCCAACACTGGATGAACCTTATTCACCTGCAGCCCAGTAACTCATGACCATTCACACCCTTCTTAGGCAATCAACATTCCCAGTTCTGATTATTTGTTACATGTGGTACTGATACAATGAAGTTTGTGGAGAAGTCCTGTCAGCTCAGTGTTATTCATATCATAGCAGATTGATGCTTAGGGACCTGTTTTCTTTGGTTGTCTAAACATCTTGTTTCCATTTTCAGAACTTTTCATGCATTGATTATGTACTCTCAATCTGTGACCTAGGGCTGACTGTGCATGCCTTCATCTCGCTTACCTAGGGTTTCTAACACAAAACTTGATATGTTTGGACATAATTCAACAGCCCAGTTACTTACTGGTAATTCCCTATTACTAAAATATTACACCAGTTATGTAGCTCCTGCACTGGTTCTCCATAGAGTTTCAAATCACATTCAAAGTGCTTGTGTTAGTGCACTTAGCCCTACATGGCATGAGTCTTCCATATCTGAAAGTGCTTCTGGCCCCATACAAACTTGTAAGATCCATGAATTTGTCTTCTCTAAGGTTGCTACATGGAATTTACTGGTAAATGTGCCTTTAGTAATCAGGCAATTGTCTGGAATTTACATCCTTAGTGGTTGAGAGAGTCTCCCCAGCTGGTGTGTTTTAGAAGGTTACTGAAGACCTATATTTTAAGTATTTAGTTTCAGCATAATCTCATGATATAATTGGTTTTATTTCCAATCAAAACTTTTGCTTCTATTTTCTGTAATTTGTCATACTTGTCTTCTAATGTACTAATGCTTTGGCCTTAACAGCACTTTAATATATTTGAATGTTAGTTCTCTGGTTCATTCATCAGCTGAAGCATGCTTTTTCAACAGAGTCTGTATGTACTCACTGTGCATGTATACATCTTTTCAGGTCTACATTATGTGGTCGAATGCTTAGGTGAGCGAACACCTAAACATCGACCACATAACGTCAAAGGCAAAAAACAGCAAACAGCCAAATTAACGCAGGCAAAGATTTCCCTTGGCCGTTCACTATGTTTTGCCGTTTTCTCCACTGTAGAGCGATCTTGGAGTTGGCATATTTAGTTAGGGGGATGTGGGGGGCACAGCCCCTCACTTTGTTTGGCTGTAAACTTTTTTTTTGGTGGCCGACAGTTCCGTTTCCTGGCGGTGTTCACTGTTGTGGGGTTCGATATTATGTGGTCGATGTTTAGGTGTTCGCTCACCTAAGCATTCGATCACGTAATATAGACCCCATTTTTTCTGGGTGTGCTGGCTTCCTCTACAGCTCAGAAACATTCTATTAGGACAACTGCCAATCATCTCAACTGGTGTATGTGTGGGGTATGTGAGTGAATGCATGTGTTTAACCTGTAAAGGGCCAGTATTCCATTTAGCACTGTGTGTCTGCTTGTACCCAATGTTAATATGTACCTCCACAACCCAGAATAGGTTAAAGCAGGTATCAGAGAATAAATGAATGAATGAATAACATTTAAAAATGCCTCATAGGTTCATAGGTTCATACTAGGCTATCTGCCCAAGGGCATTTATAAGCCTAGCCCATAGTTATGTGGCTTTCGCCACCCCTTTAGTTTGAATAAAAACTATGCCTATCATTTTGCTGTGCCTCTGTCAAGCAGTGACGCTGAAGTAATCCCTGGGGTATATCTGCAATCTCCCATCCATTGGTCAAGATTCCTCTTGAACAAGACCAGAGAGGTGCTCTGCCTCACATGTACCGGGATTTTGTTCCACAGCATAGGGAGTCTCTGGGTGATGAATCTGTCCCTCCAGCACGTTCTATTTATAACCGTGTCAAGGTTTAAGTCTCCCGCCCTTGTGGTTCTGAGGGATCTAGATTTTTGAGGTGAAGCATATTCATCAAATCTGGGTTTGACATGGCCTTATATGTCAGGCACAGGTCACCTCTGAGCAAGCGGTATGAGACTGAATAGAGCTGGAGTTCTTTCAGTCGTGCAGCATAAGACATATTTTGAGACCCTTTATCCTTTTGGTGAGGAACTTTTGGGGCCTTTCAAGCTGCAGCAGGTGTCTGGTCAGATACATTCGAGCGGGCATTGTACTCAATCATAGGTCTAATAAGTGATGAGTACAGGGGACGATGACCTCCCTTGATCTAGATGTGAATCCCTTCATGATCAGGTGGGTGATATAGAAGGTTTTCCTAACTACTTTAGCAACATGAGTGTCAAGCGAAGGCTACTGTCAACCTGGGTCCCCAGATCTCTGATGACTTTTTCTGTGCTCAGTGGATTGCCACCTATATGGTAGCTAGGGGTAGCCTTGTTTTTCCCAAAGGGTATGACTATGCATTTTTGGCGTTTAACTTCAGGCCATGGCTCTGGCACCAGTTATCCATTTCTGTGAGGCCCTTCTGGAGGATATCTGTGTCAGATGTGTTTTCGACTATGGCGCCCAGTTTGCAGTCATCTGCAAACTTTGTCAGCCATAACCCTCCTGTGTTTGCTTGTACTTCAGAAAAGTAGATGCCGAACAAGAGTGGACCCAGGACTGAGCCCTGTGGGACACCACTTGTGACAGGCTTTGAGTCTGACATGGCTCCAGCAACTCTGACCCTGTGGGTTCTGTCACTTAGCCAGTTTGCAACCCATCTTGTGATGTATGGGTTTACATTCAAGCTGATGAGTTTTCGATGATACCTGAGTGGGGTATTGTGTCGAAGGCCTTTGCCAGGTCGAGGTAGGCTGTATGGACTGCCTTTCCCTCATCAATGGCCTTGGTGACTGTCTCGAAAAAGTCAACCAAGTTTAAGAGGCAGGATCTGCCTTTGACAAAGCCAAACTGAGTTGGATCCAAAGTCTGCAAGTTCCCTATGTCTTTATTTATGAGTTCCATTATGATCCTCTCCATGGCTTTGCAGATAAGGCTTGTCAAGCTAATGGGCGGTAATTTCCAGGGTCTGTGGAGGCACCGCCCTTATGAAGTGGGACCACAGTCGCCGTGCGCCACTCCTTGGGTGCGTATCCTGAGGTGAGGCTAAGATTAAACAGCTGTCCTAACTGTGGGTTTAATTCCTCATTGAGTTCATGAAGCACACAGCCGGGGACACCATCCGGTCCCATGGATGCTGTGTTTATTGCCTTAGTGAGGGCAATACTCACCTAAACATTGGAGATGTTTGGGGGCTACAATCCTCTGGAATAGATATCTCTCCTTTTGGGGGAGGGGAGAAGTTTGCACTGAACCTGTCAGCCAGTATGTTGGCAATGTGTGTAGGTTCAGTAATTTTCACATCATTTTGAACTAATTCTGAGCATATCTGGGAGTTTTCTCCTAGGTTTCTAACATAGCTAAAGAAGGCCTTATGATTCTCTTTAGAGTCCTTGGCGATTTTTCTCTCAAAATTTGCCTTGGATGATTTTATGAGAGCTCTTAGTTTTTACTTATAATGATCAAAGGTGTCTTACCTTTCAAGGATTTTGCTCTATCTTGTAGTAGCTTCCTCCTTTTGTTGTAGAGCTTGTTTATGGCTGGGGTCCACCAGACTGGACGCTTGCCTTTGGTACAGAGAGTCTTAGTTTTGTTTGGGATTGCCTGATCCATGCAGTCCTGTAGGTGCTGGTAGAAGGCATTTGTAAGTGATTCAGCGGTTTGAGTAATGTTTACCACTGGCTCAGGGGCCTTAAAGGAGACCACACTAGTTTTAGAAGTGTGAAATCGGCTTTTGAGAAGTTTTTCACTGTGGTCTTTTTGTTTCAGGTGGGGGCGGATGAGGACCTCCAGCGAGATTAGTTTATGATCTGATCTCACCAGTGAGGGGTATACTTCGGTGTTGAACATTTTGATCCCATGTTCGTGATGATGAGATCAAGTATGTTTTCTCCTCTTGTGGGGATGGTGACTAGTTGTTCCATGGCATTTGAGTTTATGAACTCCAGGAATCTTTGGGTTAGAGTGTTCGGGCTTGAGTAGTGTTCCCAGTCTATATTAGGGTAGTTAAAGTCACCTAGTATGATGGTGTTTGGAGATACATTTATCCTCCAATGTTTTCAGGAAGGCCATGTGAGGTTCCTGAGTTTGAGAGGGTGGCCTGTAACATGCTACAAATTGCAGAGCAGTCTTGCCTATGGTTAATTGCACCTGGATGGTCTCCGATGCATCATGCGTTGCCACCAACCTTGAGGTGTGGGTGTCCTTTATGAATATGGACACCCCCTCCTTTCTTGGTGTTGTCCGGATTTTGGGGCCGGAACGCATGATATGAGGTGAAACCTGTTAGTGCTGGGGTGCTCTCAGGAGCCTTGAACCAGGTTTCTGTCACAGCACAGACATCGATGTTCTCCATATTGAGAAGGGCCTCGAGTGCGTGCATCTTGAGATTGAGACTTCTGGCATTGAGCAGCATTACCCTTAGTTTTTTCCTTTTTGGTGTTCTAGGGTGGTAGGTTTAGAATTTGAGCCTTGCCTAAAAAAGGCACTAATGGGGTGGCAAGAGCCTTTGCCAATATCCGGAAGCCCAGGGGTGACAGGTGCAAGCCGTCCCTTGCGAAGCAGCGTGGCTTGTCCAGCATGTCATCCCAGGCAGACAGACATTGGATCCCCTTTGAATGACACCAGAATTTAAGCCAATTATTAAAGCTGATCATCTTATCACTGTATTGTGGCATCATTCTAGGTGAAGGTAGGATACTGCTCAAGGTCAGGGTCATACCTGCCTGGGCTACATAATCAGAGAGCTCCTCGATGTCCCTTTTCATGTAGTCCAAGGAGGTACGTCTCAGGTCGTTGACACCAGCGTGGACAATGACTGAGTCGTACTTGTACCTGCTGTTGAGAGACCTGAGTGCTTGCGTTATGTGGCGGATTCTAGCGCCTGACAGGCAGCTTACTGTGACCTTCTCTTTACTTAGTCTGGTGAGCGGGACGTCAGTGTGTCTGACTATGGAATCACCAATGACAAGTGTGTCTGGCATTTTGTTTGGCCTTAAGGGCTGTGACTGTTTGACACTCTGACTGTGTGGTCTATGTGTTGCATGTGTTGGGTCGTGAGGTGGTAGTTGTTTGGGTGTCTGCTTTGGTGGCCTCTGCTGTTTTGGTAAATTTTTGATCAGAGCCTCCGAGTATGTCTTTGTGTGAGTATGTGTATGATTTGAAGTTGTGATGGTACCATGTGTGACTGGGTATGTATTGTGTGTGGTTACCTTCTCCTCCTGTCTGGTCTTGCCAGTCCTATGTTGAGAGAGCTCAGCCTCCAGTTTGGCCGTATAGTTGCATCTCTCGCATGTATTTGTGTTTTGTGGGAGAAGGAGAGGATTGTCTGTGTACATGAGGCAGTTGTAACATTGCCTCAATATTCCCAGGTTCACCAGTTGAGCTGGAGAGGACACTAGTTTACCCCTTTCTTGATGAACCTGACTGTAACATATCTGAAAATTTTAGAAATGAACTTGGTAAAGTTGCAACCTCCCTTATTACTCAATATAGCAATAACATTAACTACAGTGATGTAAAAAACACTGGAACATAGAGATAATGTGAGATATCTTTTAGAATGCACTCATGAATCCAAACAAATATATGCAAAGTGCAGAAAATGCAGTCTAAAGCAAAAATGATTGGATCAGATGGATTAGCTCTCATTCTTCATTCAATGATGAAGCCTGTGATAAGTCCACACATATTCTGATCCAGTATCTTATCAACAAAAGTATCAGGAAAAGGATTTTTCCACCTACTGAGGAAGAAAACCACACAGATCCCATTGCATAAAGATAGGCCTCTAGTTGAAATTTGGAAATATATACCCATCTCTAAACTGAGAACTCTGGGTACGACCTTAAAAAGGATGGCTTCTCTTCATCTTTCTTATTGTGTTGAAACCAGTCAGTATATCCCATAAGAGATTCAGAAAGCCTACTCAATTTGTCCCGTTCTAATATCTGTATGTAAATGTATCAGTAATGGCCTCAACAAAGGGCAAGTCTGCCTGTCTTGTTGACAGTTTAGGCAAATGTAAAAGATCCCAAAGCACTTATTAAAAGAATTAGAGGAATTTCCACAATGTTATGGACCAATTTCCTCTAATCAGAATGAATGTCACTACAAATCTCCCGAGAAAAGTCTATGCACAGTGAAACTAATTAGGTTGAAAAATAAATAAGTAAATACATAGGAAGAAAATTACTATTACGCTATAAATCTATTACCAGTTTGCTACAATGGTTTCACATGAATGTCTACTGCTGTTGTAAAGCATTGCTTCTTTTTTGATTGTTTTCCCAGTTTTTCATCTTGCATTTCAAACTGCCTTCTCTTAGTGTCATTCTTTCCTCTCCTGTCTGGCAGTTTGCTCTCATTACTATTACAGTATACTGTTCACCCCCTTGATGTATAACATCTGTAATTAACAGTTCTATATGCAAGCACTTTCTGCTCCACTAATTCTATATTGCTACTGCAGTTGCCATGTTTACTTTCATATTCATAGATTCATAGATTAGTACTAGGCTAACTGCCCTTGTGAGCCATTTTAAGCCTAGCCAGTTATCCCTTGTGAGACTCAAACCCTGTACCTTGTGTTTGTAAGGCAAACACCTTAACCATTAGGCCACCCTCCCACCACACTAGGAGAACATTTTGTTTTAATTTGCACCTCCTGTACTCCTCTAGTCCTGTAATACAGTTATTTATTCTGGAAATGCATTGCTTTGGTAGTGATATATAATTTATTTTGACCTGACTATATTACCTTATGTAATCATTTTCTGGGACTTTTCTCCAGGTACCTTCAATGAAAATGGTCCGTAACTGAGCCTGACCCACAGGTAAGAAGAGACAGAAAAATGAATACCACCATCAAGATTTGTGCTTGTGGGCATTTTTTTTTACTTTGGTAATTAGCGAGTCCCTAGAATCTTAAGAGATTTGCTCTGTTTTTTTCCGGAGAGATCATGGAGTTCCACAAGATTAAGGGCTTTGAACGGAGTGATATAGGATACAAGTGGGAACTGATGGGATGTATAGCAAAGCATTCAGATTCATAGCTCAAAACTCCTACATTTATGCAGTTCTGTTAACAGGAACTTACTTTATGCTCTGAGATACAGAATCATGAAGTCCCAACTGTGATCCAAGTGACTCAAACCTGAGTAGTGGCTTTGGTGCTTCAAGACCTGGTCAAGGGAGAATGAGATTAAGCAGGTGATACTGGATCCTCAGTCTTGGAGGGAGGAATACATGGTTTTATTTCTCCAAGCAATACCATACAGATGGAAATAAATTTTCATGGCACTGAAAATGGTCAGTACAATGGGCGTGAACTCAACACTGATACAGGAAGGATTAACGGTCAGCAATCATGGAAGCACAAAGCATATCGAAAAAAATGATCTTACTTATTAATATAAAAAGAACAAGCAGGAAGGGCATTGCCATATAATTATACAGTTTACTGACGTCTTCTAGTATGGCGGACCTTTGCACATTTCCAGATCTATGAAATGCACCCTTATTTAAGTAGAAATTACTGTAAAAGCCACCAGCCCATGTAAGGCTAAACTTCTCTGCTGCTTTTAATTGTAGACTGCTTTGCATTCCTCAAATCTTTCTTTCAGTAATTTCATAAAGAAAAAGTGTCTACCTCAGTGGACCTTTGCAGAGACCATGTTGGCTGTGATCTGTACAAATTCAGTTTCCTTCATATAAGCTGCTGGACTCCATTTCTGGTTGTAGCTTATGACCTTCTATTTAAAAAAGGCAGTACTTGTCATTATATTGGAAGGTAAGATATAGTTAAAAAGACTGTAGATGAACTGATATTGGATATGCTATATGGAGGGGGGACAGTTAAAATTTTCCCTATCTTCTAAAATAACTTCTTCACTAAAAATATTATACTTCACTACTATGAAATAATGTTCTTCGTGAGCATACAGCTTTGTCCATTGGGTATAATGAAGGAGCTTGCTCTACGTTGGCTGGTTGCAAATTATTTACCTTCCTAATACAATGCAACAGATTGCATTGGCAGTACACATTATTTTTGTCATGCAGTCAGTCACCAACAAACAAAAAGTAAATATGTACAGTGATGAATTACACTCATCTATTCTGGGATCTAGCCATTTTAAAGCAATAGTACTCACACAAACTAAGAACACAGACTTTAATATCTGCATTTCTCTCTACTGTTTATGCATTTCATTTTTAGTTTATGTCTGTATCACTATCTCCTTCCTCTAAAAGAAATGAGGTATTAGCATGAACTTAGCACTTTTTACGTTCACGATTGAATTAGTGGTGTAGGCAAAATGAAATTAAATGGAGGTGCACAAGTCACACCCATGACCTGTTTTTCTAGGATATGCAGGCCTTGCACACCAGCGAATATGAATCCCCAGTGCTTTCTTGCTTTGAAAATGTCATTACTACAAGAACACAGCAGCAGTGCAGAAAGGATTGGAGGAGCTTCAGCTGTACTTGCATTTTTCTGCTTATGCTGATAGGTCAACTTCTTTTAAGAAAGGGTCAAAAACAGCCATGACTGTATTACCTTTTAATGTTAGCATTCTCTGAAAGTGTTCACCAGTTATCAATAGAGCTATTACTTTATCTGTGCGACATTTTGCTGATAGCTTGTCCACCCCCTCTCACAGTTTCCTGCCTTTACTAAATCTGCTTTCTCCTGAAAATCTTTTCACGACACCAGCATTTTATTTGTAGTAATTCATGATGATGATGATCTGTCAGCCCTACATGCCTCAAGTGACAACCTTCGGGCACAGAATATAATTACAGAATGTACTGTGTTGCAGAGACAAATTGATAGACTCCTGTTCTGTGTAATTTCATAGCAGCTTCTTTATCTCTATTTATAGATCATGTTTTCACTAGTTATAAACCATTTTTCCAGCAAATACACTATACAGACCCCAAGAAATGTATCAGCGTCTCATTGTTTCATTAAGGTACAATGCTGTTTCCCTAAGGAACAGAACAGGGCATAACAAGGTTTTCAGTCATGTGGTATATACAGCAGTAGCCTGAGATACATGGGTTGTATTCAGTGACCAGCAACTTACAGTAACAGTGGCAATGACAGAAGGTGGCACTTCCTATAGGGCACAACAGTTCACAAATACCAAAAGCTGCTTGCTGAAGAAATATGTATGCTTGTATGTTATCTTGGGCTTTGCATACAGTTTGTCACAGTATGCACATCCAAACAATTGGGGCTATGTTCCTCACAACTGTCATCAGTTCCCCCTTCCATAGCATGTATTTAATCTTTATTATGCAGCATATGTGCACCACAATCAAACACTTACATCATGGCATTGCAAGAGCAACGTGCACTGTCTGAAACCAAAGTGATATGACATGGGTGGATAAGCATAAGGTCTTTCAGACCCTTGATAGTCAGTGAATCATATGAATGTGCCATGTTGCTAATGTACACTGCACCAGCCAGAGTAAAGCCTGTTAATAAATTACTACACATGCCACTATACAACTATTTTCTGGACTATTTTCTTTTCCTATCTGCAAGTGGTATCAGCTTCGCAAACATTTGCATGTCCATTTGCCTGCCTTATATTCCTCTTAGGTTAATTAGTGGGGGGCCTTGATGCAATAGTCTACATTCCATATTATAAGACATTCATAATGCATCCCTAAAATGACTTCTTCATTATATCACAAAGATTTATTACTGCAACAGGTGTCCGTGTACAATATTGCTAAAAATGGACCTAAAAGACATTGTGTTGATGTTAGCAGTTACAGTGATAAATGTTTATAAACCTCTAAAAAGAAAAACTTCAGAAAAAAGTGGTGGCCTATGTGCTATCTACACGAGACAAATCTTATAGCAGTAGGAAGCAAAGAACTCTTGCAGAGATCTCACCAGTGCGCCTTTGGAGAACGGCATAAATACAAACTAAAATAAACATAAATACTGTTTCTTTACTTGAAATCCAGTCCAGCTTCTATTGGTTTATTTTATACTCATGTCAGATAAGGAGGTTAAAGTTATACTGAAATACTGCAGACTATGCCAGCTGTTAGCATTGTTTCAATTAAAAGTATCTACTTTTAATTTGTAATTAGGTTAACTGTTAATTAAGAGGAATGATAAATGCAGTATGCTCTTATACCTAAACTACCTCATGTAGTTCAGGAAATCATGGCTATATCATTTTCAGTAAGAATGTTGTGCTGACAAGCCAACACAGACAATGGTTACATCTCTGAGATGATGTTTACACCACGGCAGTCTGCTTCAATAATTTACCAGCTTCCTGCATGAACATTTCAGTGGAGAAGTCCAGTGCTATGGAATACACTGGTATCAAATGTATTGCAATGCCACAGACTCTAATTTGAGAACAGACTTGGACCACTGTAGCCTGGCAGAGGATTAAGTACCCACAGGTTACTCATTTGTCTTGGATATCAGATGCCAGCTGATTCAACCACAGTAGAGGCCAAGTCATTACACATTTTAACAGTGAGATTTTGTGGAGTATGATGCAGTGCTTGTAAAAATAGCTTTACAACCCTAACATGTTTGAATGGATATGACTGCAAATGGTTAACAGACATGCCCCATGAAGTCCTGACCTCCATCTCAAAGCGTTCTTTGCTGCCTGTGGAGTACATAAGTGGAAGGGACTAGAGCCATCTACCTCTACCCAAGTCTTGGCATGGTAGGCAGCAGAAGAGTGACGTGCCACCATTTCAGATAGACTGCAGCCATTGTTTTGTAAGTGGGGCAAAGGGGTATTAGTTAGAAATATCTATAATGAACAGCAATGTTGTGGAATGAGTTAAGCATTAATGTAAAATCATTACTTATCTAAGGTGGCAGGATACATCACTATGCCGAGCGGCTTACAGATTAATAACATGATATTGTCATTTGGCCCCAGACACATTATAATACCTAAATGAAGAAAATAATGTTCTGTCATTTTGTTTTATACTTCAGCAATAAGGTTCAGAAAGGTTGGTTTTGGGTTGGCACAGTGAAGTGAAACCCGAGGTGAAAATGCTGAGCTGTGGGAGGTAAAGCTGGATCAAAATAGGATTCACTCATCTAAAAGTGGAAAAACAATAATGGAAATGGTTTTACTTATAAATGTAGCAGTGTTAGTGGTGCAACAGGTAGCATGCTCACCTGTCATACAGAAGGCTGTGGGTTCAATTCCAGGAGAATGAGGTGCTGACATTAGAGTGCAGTATAAGGATGGTGGGGGGTGCTACACTTCTGAGTGTGTGGTCCTTTGTTATAATGAGGTCTCATGTGCCTCGGCTGGTGGCAGCTCAGGAGGATGTAAAAGATTCCATGGCACCCATTGAAAAGAGTAGGAGTTCTTTATTTAACACAACATAAAAAACAGCATTTATATATTTACATTTGTACATATTTACAGTGCATATATACACATTTCTATTTCTTATTATTTACCATTTTTCTTATAACTTCCTCATAGTTACTGATCAATATTTCACCCCAATTCCTTGTTCTACAACCATAATTTGTTTTTATTTGCAATATATCTGCCAAAATCTATTTCCCATTAAACAAAATTTCATTAAAAATGTAATTAACTAATATTACGTAAAATAAATTCTTATCAATCCTTCTTACATATTCTTTATTATTCTTATAAGATCCATGCATAATCATATTCATATCTGTGTTGTTAATGTCATTAATATTCTTAAAAACTTCTTCATGCAACTTTTTCCAGAGTTTCACCATGCTTTCACATTTAAAAATAAAATAAAACAACGTGTTCTGCAGTCTCTTCCTGTCCACAAAATCAACACACTCATCCAAATTTCTTCTTCCATGGTATATCCCCCTTTACTGGCAACTTATTTATTATCAGTCTCCACAGGAAATCCTGACACTTTATCTTGGTAACCACTTTTTCTTTACTTTATTGGCTTTATCCGCTTCTCCTAAATTTCCCCATGTATTTACTTAATATTGTTTCATCACATTGCTACACAACATCTTTATATCTTTCTCAGTATCATTATTTTCTATTTTCCATGTTATATTTTTCTTGATAACGTTTACTTTCTTCATTTCCATATTTTTTCCTTTTTCTCCCTATCTCCAAGAGTTTTTGAACTTACATTTAAATATTCTCACTCTCTTCCTTTACCAGTTTAATATTCTATCCACGTTTAAAGAAGCAGAATAAACAACATAATTTAGTAATCCCACTCTCCCTTCATCTTCACTCATATACAACACGTCTCTTTACACTTGGTTTAATCCTGAACCCCACATGAAAGAAAACACCATTTGCAGAATTTCCTTTTCACATTTTACTGGGATTATATAAATATTTGAGACATATGCTATTTTTTCATTAATACAGAATTCACCAGATAAACCTTTTTCTGAATGCTAATCCATATGTGTTCCACAGAAAACTTATTTCTTTTGTTTCTTTTTGCAAACATACCATTGTGTCATAACTACACCATTTCTCCAAATTTTATACCTAGCAAAGAAACTTCATTTACTGAAACAAGTACACACACAGTTCTCACTATATCACCCAAACCTTTACTTTTATCTTTGAGGTCATTACCATTTCATTTAAACATTCATTCAAACAAACCAACACTTCCCTGATCCACCTTTTGCTTTTAACAACTATCAACTATGTATGTCAAAACTGCCAGTATCACTAAGTTCTTTTTGCATCACATATTTAGCATCTTTCATTTTATAAGCTATTTCACTCACTACTGCATTCATCACCAATGTAAACAATATTCCACTCACTGGACATCCTTGTTTTATTCCACACTTCATGCAGATTTCTTTACTCAGCCACCCATTCACTAATATCCTCAATGTATTAGTCTGCTGTGCTGACACACACACACACACACACACACACACACACACACACACACACACACACACACACACACACTTTCCTAATTCTGTTGTCTATTTCCCACTTTTCCATAACATCCCACAAAGCATCACATCCTAATCTAAAATGCCTTGCAAATATCACCTACCTTAAGTTCCATATCCTTCTACTTATAACATCGTCCACGATTTCTCTCACAACCAATCATAATTCTTGACATTCCTTCCCTTTTATACCATGTACACTTTCTTCCATAATAAGTCTCATCCTTCCTCCTTTCTCCTCTATATTATTACCATAAAATATATAAGCTTTGTTATTTAGTGTGATGGGTCTCCATTTTTTATTTACCTCTCATCTTTCTTCCATATAAATTTTAATATCCCACTACATAACTCTTCATGAACAAATCCTTCCTTAAACCATTCATTCAGTACATTTACAAAATACACTCCTTGCCAGTCTATTAATTCCTTGTATATTTCATACCCTATAACATCTGGGATTAACATTGAATTGATATTTACTGTCTTAAGTACTTAATAAAATTCACTAATAGAGATTTATTTTTTCAAATTCTTCTTTAACTCATTCTGTAATTTTTTTTTATTTTCTGATCTCTTTTATTGTCCACATGTTGTACTACAATGCTCATAAATTACTTTTGTGTTTATTTTACCTCTCCTTTTACATTTTTGATTTCTCTTGCTGTGCTATTCTCCTTTACGGTTTTACCTAAATCAAATTAAATATATTCTCCCTTGAAAATAATATCTCTGCCTAAACAGTAAGGTCTTAAGTTTTCTTCAAATTCTTTTATATATGTGTATGGTTTCATGTCATAATCTCGAAATGCTGAAATCTCAAATTTCATCATTCCGAGACCATGAAGTTGAAAATGCAGAATGCCGAAAGTGCATAAGAGTGAATTCAATTATCTCAAATCCGCACTTATGCATTTCCGGTACATTGCGTGTAGTGTTATGGTGCTTGAAATTGCAGATGAGTGAGTGTTTGTGTGTGTTTTTGTACACCGTATGTGTGGGTAAGGGTAGGGAGGTATAAGTATGAGTGTGAGTGTTGGATTTGTTGGTGTTTGTGTATGTGTGATGTGTATCTGTGTGCAAGTGAGTGTAGAATGCTGTGGTGTGAGTTTTTTTTTTTTCATTATGTGCGATCTTGGAGTTGGTATATATAAGTAGGGAGGGTGGGATGCAGCCCCTCACATGGGGGGGTGCACTGTGGCTTGCCCCCATGCTTATATGTAGTGTAGGGTTGTGTGGTTTTGTGTGCTGTTGATGGAATGGTGTGTGTGTGTTATGTGGTGTATGGTGCATGTATGTTCGTGATTTTCAGGATTGTGAATGGTTCGGGATTCGAGATTTTAGCATTTCGAGATTATGAAGTGAAACCATGTATGTGTATATATATATATATATATATATATATATATATATATCTGTGTATATATATATATCTGTATATATATATATATATATGTGTGTGTGTGTGTGTATATATATATATATACACACACACACACACACACACACACACACACACACACACACACACACACATGTTAAACAGTACATTGTAACGTATTAAACAGCACATTGATGTAAGTTCAGTACAGGAAAAGCTGACTCCTTACCTGGTGAGCACGCTACCTCTGGGGAAGGGATTGCTAGGTGTTTAATCCAAATATGGTGTCTGTGGTTAAGAGACACACATACAGAGTTAAGCTAAGTGGAGGGGGCAGGGGAAGGCAAGGTAGAGGGAGGAACTACACTCAGGTCTCAGAATACTAGACTAGTGGTTAGAGAAACAGCCAAAAAAAAAACATCCGTTTGTTGCCACTTTAGCAGCAAGGGATTCTGAGGAAATTAGTAAGATTTTATTTCCTTGCTAGTAATACATGCATGTAATGCTGCAACTCAATACATGTGTTTTTCCACCTCACATACATAACAGTTAAATTTTCCCTTTTTTACCAATGCTGCATTTAGTATTGTTACTGTTTTTTTTTTTTTTTTTTTTTTTTTTATATAACACAGGCACTCCAGAACACCTTTCACTTCCTAAGTTACATATTATATCTCCACCTCACAATTTTTTTGTTTGCAGTCTTTTTTAATTTGTCAGGAATCTTCCATTCCATATATATACACACACACACACACACACACACACACACACACACACACACACACACACATGTTAAACAGTACATTGTAACATATTAAACAGCACATTGATGTAAGTTCAGTACAGGAAAAGCTGACTCCTTACCTGGTGAGCACGCTACCTCTGGGGAAGGGATTGCTAGGTGTTTAATCCAAATATGGTGTCTGTGGTTAAGAGACACACATACAGAGTTAAGCTAAGTGGAGGGGGCAGGGGAAGGCAAGGTAGAGGGAGGAACTACACTCAGGTCTCAGAATACTAGACTAGTGGTTAGAGAAACAGCCAAAAAAAACCATCCGTTTGTTGCCACTTTAGCAGCAAGGGATTCTGAGGAAATTAGTAAGATTTTATTTCCTTGCTAGTAATACATGCATGTAATGCTGCAACTCAATACATGTGTTTTTCCACCTCACATACATAACAGTTAAATTTTCCCTTTTTTACCAATGCTGCATTTAGTATTGTTACTGTTTTTTTTTTTTTTTTATATAACACAGGCACTCCAGAACACCTTTCACTTCCTAAGTTACATATTATATCTCCACCTCACAATTTTTTTGTTTGTAGTCTTTTTTAATTTGTCAGGAATCTTCCATTCTCCAAAATAATATCTTCCACATCACATTTCCCACACCATTCAAATATCCTGTTAATATAGAGGCTTATGATTGGGTCATTGATAATAACTTGCTTATTATGTGTTTGAGACATAGATGCCAAGAAATATACCTCGACAGATAAGCTCTAGAGGTGAATCTTTGCATCCATGTTGAGAACACAATTTAAGGTTATGACCTGATAATAATGGTTTCTAATGCATGGAGCTTTTCATGATCCACATATTAGCAGTTGCAGGAAAAAAGCACCAAGTGTTTTACTGGCTTTCAAAGCCATAAAATGCTTAGTGAGTGCTGTCAGGAAAACAATGTAACACAGTCCCTCATGTTTACACACAACTTGCCATGCCACTCAGATATCCAGATTTTCACAGAATGTCCCGATTTAAATAACTAAATAGTAACAGACATTTCATTTTCAGACTTTGTATCCTTCAGAAAATGCTGGTTAACATGCATCCTGTTATTTAAACTACTTTCTAAGTTTATGATAGGAAATGTAGGACACCTTATGAATATGGACAGTAGGTGGAAATAAATCAGATTTTATCTGCCACTTTTGTTTGCTGGTCAGTACAGACTGATTTGTCTGCTATGAGTAAGACATGACCTTAGCAAGTCAAGCCAGGGGTGCTTAACATTTGTTAAGGTCAGGTTTCATGCTATAGTAGTGCTTAACTGATTTGATTTTTTCAAATATCAGAGCATAATCACTACACTCGATGTATCAAAATACTGTTCACATTTGCTGAATGTACTTTAAAATTGTTACTTTTAATTCTTTTTAAGTTTAGGAGAACTATTTTTAAGGTGTTTTCTTATTTTTACTCGTTCTCCTTGTGAATATTTTTCTTGGATTTATTTAAAATTATTCTTTATTCTCAGAGTCAGATTTTTCACTGGCTAAAACTATATAAAAAATTTAGTCAATCCTTCTCCTGGCCTCTCTTCTTGCTTATAGTCTTTCTCCACTTTTCCTCTATTTATATTTTTCTTCTTCAACAGATTCTTTTTCACTTAGTTTACGCTGTACCTGTCTCTTGTTGACCTTCCTTGTGTATATGTATTTCTTCCTTTTCACTGCTTTTTCATTATTTACTGTTTGCTTTTGACAACCCATCCCAAAGTATCTCTTTTACACAACCTACATTGAGCTACACACATTCTTGTTGTATGTCCTCTCTCTCCTCACTGGTTGCATTATATTTTGTCGCAATCATTAATTAAAGGAGAAAAGTGTCCACAAAAGAATTATGATTAAAGCTGGCCAGCATATCTTAATGACCCTCTATGACCATCCAAAAAATAACACTTGGCAAGTGTTTCACCATTTTTTTTCACATTTCAAAACAAATTCCAGTCTCCTCCACTCTCAATTCCAGACGTTTCTCTCTTCTCTAACATTCATAATGTTATCAACAGTTTCACACAAACCATGCATGCATTTTTAGCATCCTCTTCCATTTCATCAGTTCTAAAGTGCAAAGTAACAATGTTAACAGTCAATATACTGCCAGGAAACAAGTAATTGTTTCACAAATAAATGTCTTCCTTTTTGTTGCACAGTTCCAGAAAACTCATTATTATTTCCCACTTTCAAATGTTGTATAAAGGACTAGTCCATATAAAATCACTTTAGCAAGCAGATCTAGGATGCGCTTTCTCTCCCTGATACCTTCCCTGTGGGAGGAATAAAGACACATTGTTGAAGTTTCCAGTTAAGCAGGTAGATGGATGAGTGTTCATGTTCTAATACATTACATTCAACAGCTTAGTTATTTAAAGGCAGTTACAGAAAATGGTGGGAGGTACCATGGGAGCTGACTGGAGGAAAATCTGGGAGATGGAAAAACAAGTAGCCAATCCCAAACCTTAGAGGTTAGTCTCTTATCTGAATATTCCTAAAAGACCTGTGAGGGATTACAAGCTCAGCGACCTATTGAACCTCATTCTTAGTTAAAAGGTTTTATTTGTATTTTAATTTTTAACTACTAATAAATAAAGTATGACAACACAATATGACCTATAACTGTGGGACTATATTTAAGAAAACACTTTCACCTGAGCTTCATCAGGTTCGTCTAATAGAGTAGTTTCCACCTTGATAATTGAAAATTCCTGCTTTTACAAGGCTATCACCAGACTTTTTAGTCTGTTTTGCAACACGTGTAAAATAAGAGGCTGTCTCTGCATCATTGGAGCTCATATTCCTTGGAGCAAAGTATGAAAGCTTTGTTACAGTACTTTTTTTTTCCAGTCCATCACATCCAAAATGAGAGGCTGAGTCCACTTTTATGGGTCTCATTATCTCCTGACATATAATATTAAAGGCTAATATTGTCTTATATAACAAAAAAGGTTTAACGTGCCTGCTTATAAAAGGTTCATATATATGATTAATGTGGTAAGTCCGCATTCTTCTTCCTCCAAGTAAAGACGGCCCTTTTTATATGCAGGAGAGGTAGTCACTTAAAGCCACACTAGGTGATTCCTATTTCTGAATAGTATATGCATCCAGAAAAATAGCACACAGTGAAAACAAGTCACAGTGCTCATTTTTACAGAGCTCATAGATGTGCACATATAGGAGGAAAAATGTAAGTAACATTTGAGACCTCAGAACCTTCTGTGTGGGCTTACTGTGCCCATGGTATAACAATCCAGCGAGAGGTGAACTGCAGAGTATACAAATACTTTTAACAAACATAAGAATCTCAGATTTTCTTTGAGCATAGGTAAATTGTGCCTATGGTGTAAAGAATATAGCAGTGTGGAGTGGTACCCTGGAACAATTTTCATTGTACTGCAGATTACAGAAATTTTGTTAAATGCACTCACAGTGGCAACAGAATCTATACCTGGTTTCTGTGGGGTAGCTGCAGTGAGAGGTAGAATGCCATTGGTCCCAGAGCCTGATTTTAAGGCACTCCAGTCTGGGGTCTTTACTGTCAAGCTTTTTCCTGAGTCTAGGAGTTAGTGAGAGCTCTTGTGCTCAGATTCTTTCTCTCTCCAGGTTCCAGGTGGTAATGTCAGGGCTGTTCTGTTTAGATTCTTCCTCTCTCCAGGTTCCAGGTGGTAATGTCAGAGCTGTTCTGTTCAGATTCTTCCTCTCACCAAGTTCCAGGTGGTAATGTCAGGGGTGTTCTGTTCAGATTCTTCCTCTCTCCAGGTTCCAAGTGGTAATGTCAGGGCTGTTCTGTTTAGATTCTTCCTCTCTCCAGGTTCCAGGTGGTAATGTCAGAGCTGTTCTGTTCAGATTCTTCCTCTCTCCAAGTTCCAGGTGGTAATGTCAGGGGTGTTCTGTTCAGATTCTTCCTCTCTCCAGGTTTCAGGTGGTAATGTCAGAGCTGTTCTGTTCAGATTCTTCCTCTCTCCAGGTTTCAGGTGGTAATGTCAGGGCTGTTCTGTTCAGATTCTTCCTCTCGTCAGGTTCCAGGTGGTAAAGTTAGTGCAAAGGAGGGCTAGATAGTTTTGTGCCTGGCTAGAAACTGAGAGAGACCAGGTGGAAGGGCAGTTCACCAATATCCTGAGAGAGGGGGGTGGTGTCATGGGGCCAGGGGATGGGATTAAGAGGCATATGTAATCAGTTTGGCAGTGGTCTGTCAATCGAACTTAGCACCAAAGTCCCAAATCAGTAGTTGTTTAAGTTTGTGCACATCACGAGGGGGAAAAAAAGAAAACCTCTTTCAAACCCATGCCAGTTACTTATAGATTTGTACACATCTAGAGATAACATAAAATTATAATGTGGCTTGTTTTCAATGTCACTAGTTCACCAGATAAACCATGCTAATGTAGATGCAGTGATTTACAAATGTAATTACTTGATTGACTTTTATATTAACAGTAGCGGTTGGGATTAATTAACAGTTTATGCCCAAGTTTTGGGCTTGGTGTTTTATCTCTATGAATTATGGTTTAGTTTTCTGACTGCAAGCACACTTTTAATGGAAATGCTTGAGTTTAGACTAGGGCGGTGGTGGGCATCAGGCCTGATCTGTCAGCTGAACTAAATTTTTTCCAGGATCGCATTTTTGTTTTCTTTGAGTGGACCCATAGTGAGCCTATACAAGATGTGGAACTGGAAACCTCCATGGTCTGGAAAATCACTTCAGTGCTTTGCTGGCTTGTTTCTGTGGATCTCAAATCTGATGTCAGACAAGTGGAATGCTACCCTGATTTTCAATTTGTTCACAGTTTTCCCTATGTAAAAACAACTGCAGCCAGTACACACTGCACTGTATATTACAAAACCAGTGTTGCAATAACCAGAACAAGTGTTGTGAAGTTTTCTGTTGAGTACTGGACAAACGTAGTAATCCTTGTTGCTCATGTATTTGCAGAATGTGCATAAAGGGAGCTGCAGGGGTAAGTTCCTCTGTTGTCTTCCTCTGGTCTGAATTTACACTCTACCCTGTCTCTAATGTTCCTTTTTCTCTTAAATATGAAACAAGGATGAGGTTCTATACGTTTTTCCAGTTGTTTGTTGTCTGTAATTATTACCCAGTTCTCTGTGATGATCTTTCTGATTGTTTTATAATCTACTGTAAAAGTGAGTGCCATGCTTATTTTTCTTTTGACTTCCTGTGGAACCTGGGGTTGGTTTCTGTTGAGTCCTAGGAGTCTCCTGGGGGGGGGGGGTCCCTCAAAATGGAGTCATCTACTTCTTGGTGTTGAGGATGGAGTTTTGTAATCTATTGTTGCATCTCCTAGCCAGGAAGTCTTCCTGTAGGTTGATTAGATTTGTGATGAAATCTCTAAACTCTCTGGAGATGCATGCAATTCTTATCCCCTGAGATTTCATAACATTTCTCATTGTGATCCGGGGATGCAATGCTTTTACTGTGCAGCAGCATATTAACTGTGGTTTTCTGAACAGACTGTTGGAGATGCATTTGTTTTCAGTGTCCTTGGATATAATTATGTCTAAAAAGTTCACCAAGGTCTTGCTGTGACAGGCTGTGAATCTCAGAAAGCTAGTGGAATTACTAATATGGTTGTAAAAGTCATTCCGTTTGGTTTCTCCCTCTCCCAAATAAATATATTATCAATACAATGGAGATAGCATTTTTTAATGCAGAATAGGGGCATGATACACTGCCTCCTTTTACCATTTCCTACAGCCACATTAAACAGGCTTGGGGTCATGGCCACCTCTGTAGCTATTCCAGTGGTCTGCTTATAAAAGTTGTTGAACAGGAAGTAATTATTCCTGAGGGTTAGGTCCAATAACCTGAGAACTTCTGTCCCTCCTGGTAATACATATGCCTCTGTTGCAGCTTGTATAGAGTAGCTGTGTGGAAACACTTATTAAAGTGCTTCCACATCTACTGTGGTTAGGATAATGAAACTGCTAACTGGAATGTCTATAATTTTACCAAGAAAATCAAGACAGTCTAAAATAAAAGATGTGTTGGCCTCTGCCATTGGTTTTGTCAGGTAATCAAGGTTGATGGATACCTTCTCAGTTATGGAACCACCACTTACCACTACTAATCTGTAGGGAGGACAAGAGATATTCTAATGTGGTTTTGGGATCCCAAAGAAGCTCATATTTTTGGGTGGTGGTGAACAAAAAAATCAAAAAGATTGGTATCTGTAAATCATCCTCATATAGCATTCTTAGATGCTCTCAAGTTATTATAAGCAACATTCACAGTGTTAAAATCAGACTTACTGTGAACCTTGTTATTTTCAATCATGGCCTCAATCTTGCAGTTATAAGCAGCTGTATCTGTGATTAAGATGCCTCCCCCCTTATCTGCCTTAAAGATCCTGCGCGCCTTCTCTCTGCTCAGATTATTTTAGAGCAGCCAGTTCCTCTTTGCTAATGTTGTATAACTTCTTCCTAGGTGGTTTACCGATGGCCCTGTAGGTATCAGCCTCATATTTGCTCTCAGACACACTCAGGGTGAAGTGCATAGGGGAGCAAAAGGGTTTTCCCATTTTATACCATTGTCATTTGTATCATTGTTGCTTCCATCCTTATCTTTGTCATTTAAAAATACTTTGAGGTTCAATTTACTCACATACGGTTTAACATCTATTACTGTTTCCAGTAAATTACTTCTGTTAAATGCTATAAAGGTCAGACTCTTAAATGAGAATGCTTGCTCCAGCTGAGTCAGTGGTTTTATCAAGTGGTTCCAGATTTTAGCCCTTTGTTTTTGGTTCTGATGGTTCGCTTGTCTTGTGTCGATCTCTCCAAATGCCTCAGCTCCTTTGCTACTTTTTAGGATCTGTTCTTCTGTTGTTGGTGCTCCTGTGAAGACCTCTGAGCCAGGGTGAAGGACTGTTCCATTGTGTGCCTCCCTGTTGGGGTCTAGTGGTTGTGGTTGGTGGGTGTTTCCCTATATGGTGTTTTTCTCATGGTCCTGTTACCTCATGTTCATGCTGGGTGCACCTAAGTCAGGTCCATTTTCCTGGTGGCACTTGTGAAAAACCTGCCTGTTGTCCCCTTCCATGTCTCTGTTCAGCAATGTGTGTGGTCAGGTTCCCTTATATTCCAGCACCATACATGGGGAGGTAGTTAGGTTTGTCATGCTTCCAGTGCCTACCAAAATGTTTCCCACTCATCTCTAGGTGGGTATCTCCTCCTGGTCAAAGAATGATGGTTCTGCGGCTCCTCCTTGTCCATTAACTCCCTGTTGATTTTTTTGCAGTTCCTTCTCCTTAACTTTGTTTTCAAAATTGGTGATTCTGTTTTTAATATATGTTGACATACACAATTTCCTAACTTTCTCAATTATATTCTATTCTTTTATTATTAATCCAAAGAGAAAAAGAGAGAAAATGTGCTGTCTTGAGTTAACCAGTCCTCCACTTCAAAATGAATCACTAAAACAGCAAAAGAAGTGGAGTGGCACACAGCCTCACTGTGTAGTTGTATCCTGACTTATTAGCAAAATGGCAGATGAAGAACCTTGAATTGAGTTACTATGTGTGGCACAATGGTGCAGAGGTTAACACTGTCACTTCACAGCATGAGGTCCTTTGGTTTGATTCTCAGCTGGGGTGTCTTCTGTGTGGAGTCTGCATGACCTCCCTGTATTCATGTGGGTTTCCTCTGGGTACTCCAGTTTCTTCACACATTCCAAAGATATGCATCTGCAGCATTTCTCCACTGGCCTCCACTGAAAATAGGTTCTGTCATAGTTGGATTTTCTCAGTCAACAAATATTAAATAAATAAATAAATAAAATAAAAATAAATTTATAGAGCATTTTGCTCCAGAAGAAGAAGAAGCTTTAGCTGTTGAGCTGGATACTAAACAACAGTCTTTGGACATCTGTTGTTTGGAAGTAATAACCTCTGCGGTAGAAGTGGCATGCAATGTTATTCCTTATGAGAACAGATTACAACAGCAGAAAAAATGTAAGCTGAGTAGAGATTTGGCAGACTTTAGAAATGGTACTGTATTTTCATGGCCAAGAGCTACTCTGGGCCTGGTTGAATCCTCCATTAAGGAGATTGCAATGAGTGACACTAATGGAATCACTGCTGTGGTCCAGGGTAATATCTCTGCCGCAGAATCCACATCAATGTCTGTGAACACCATTATGCCAGCTTCTTCAGATGTCAGACACAAATCCAGAGCACCACCTGCCATTGAGGTGCCACAGGTATTTCAACTGCTACCTTTACTGATAAGGGATTCACCACCTCAGTGAGGCCCATGAGTTGAGGGCAGAAGAGGAGGAAACAGTCAACTGACTGGATTCAACATTTCACCATCAAGAAAATGTGGAGTCCACAAGTCGTTCACTTGTATAGAATATTTCAGACTTTGTTTTAACTGAATATCAGTTTTCATTGTTAAATATGGAGCTGTCACTTATACCAGCAGCCAGGAGTGATATCTGTGATACCATCATAGATGTCAAGTCCTTCATTAGAAATGTTATGCTTAAGCTACAGTGATATCCATGACCATGCAGCATTCAGATTTAAGAAACCCAGTTCTTTCAGCCCCGCCATACACCCACTACCTGAGGTCGTTTCTAGGTCCTGTAACGGGATCTGACTGAGTACAGGGATAAAGTCAATGTGATGAAATATAAAATCAGAGCTCTTATTGACAGAGTTCATATATTTTTGTATGATCTATTAATGACTGGTCTTATTGATTCTAGCTTACATAATTATCTTGTAGTTGAGCATCCATTAGTTCTAATTTTGTATGGATTTCAGAAGGTCAATAAGGGCCAGAATTGACCACTTATGAGACCTATTTTGTCAAATAAAGGGTTGGCAACTGAGCCCCTTTCAATTTCTATTGAAAAGACTTTAAGACCTGTTTTGGGCACTGTAGCTACTGTTTTGAAAGATGCAAAAAAGTTTTCTAGAAGATTTGTATGAATGGACAGGAACAACTTGCGATAATAATTTTTTATTTGTTACTTTAGACAAAGCATTGTTAGTTACAGTCATCCCCAATGAGTTTGGTGTAGAAACTATCCAGATTTTCTTGATCATGAAAACAGATTTTAGTGCTAATAAAGATGAGCTGATTTGTACCCTCTTAGAACTTGCATTAGAGAGTAATGCTTTTATATTTGAGGAAAAATACCATATTCAGAGAATGGGTGTAACTATGGGCACTACATATGCCAATACATATGCAAATTTAGTTTTGACACTATGGGAACATGAGAAAGTATTTACAAACAACATCTTTTTTAAGTCAATATATTTCCACAGATGCTTTGTAGATGATATTTTTAGCGTTGGGGTGACACAGAAGAGTATCTTGTAAATTGTGCGGAGTTCTTGCACAGTACTACTACATTCCTTAAATTCAGTTATCAGTCATCAGCTAAGTGTATTGATTTTCTTGACATTATAGTGAAGGGAAATGAATTGAAACAACTTAATACTAGTTTATATAGAAAAGATTGTAAGAAGAATACACTTTTACATAAATCTAGCATGCATCCAGGGCATATTACAAAAAATGCCCTCAAGGGTCAGTTCTTGAGGATCATGAGGTTACATAGTGTGGATGCTAAGATGACTCAAGCTTTTTCTAATTTGTGGGAGGATTTCATTAAGAGGGTGTATACAATGGTTGATATATATACCTGTATTAAAGAGGTACTGACCAGTAGAAGTAACAAGTAGAAGCAATAATAGTCTTGCTGTGACCAATGAAACCACTTCAGTTAATGCCAGGAATAGACTGTTTTTTACCGATTCTAATGATGTCAACTTGGTATGTGAAGTGATGAGAAAGTACTGGCTGATTCTTCTAGTGGACCCTGAAATTAATAAGGTAATTGATACTAATCCAAGATTTCATTTTAGGAATATCTGTCCCTCAAAAGTCAATTGTATTATAAAAATGTGAATAATGTTTACAGATGAGACTCTGAACGGAATGGCACTTTTACATACAGGACATGTAGAGTATGTATTTTTTTTACATGCACATTTTTTTTATCACAAACCGACAGGTTTCAAGTTGGAGTTTGATTTTTTTAGCAAATTGTAGGAGTACATATTTGATTTATGGCATGCTGTGGTGCATGCAATGATTTATACAATGGAATGACTAACCACAGCCTAAGAGAGAGCATACTTGAACATGTGGATGATGTTCACAAGATACCAGTGTTTTGGCAAGGCACATGAAAAAGAATGTGATGAACATGGCTTTAGGATTCTTTTGTTTTAGCGTTAATAAGAACAATACAGTTGGGGACTTAAGAAACAGAATGGACCCTGAAGAGCAAAAGTGGATTTTTTTGCTTAAGTCTTATATAGAACCTGGGCTTAATGAAAAATTAACATTGAAACCATTTCTAAAGAGCCACCAACTTAAACATTAAGAGGACATTGCATCTATGGATGTTTGGTTCTTTTAGAGTTTGTTGATTGGTTAGAAGATTATTGATTTTATAAATAGGATGTAGCAGTTAGCAATGATTTCTGGAAATGATGTCATCCCTCCTTTTAGTAATTAGTTTTTCTTAGTATTTTAAACGTGTTTTCATTCTGTTTTATGGTCTGAAGAAATAAGTTGTTTCTGAAAGCGGTAACCTGTTTGTTACATTAAAGATTTGCTACCTTCAAGCCATGGTAGTGTTTGGAGTCTTATTTGTTTCTTTTATATGTTGAATCACACCTGAATTTGGTATTAGCTGCCTCTACTACTGTTTTGAAAGACAGGAAGGATTTCTTGGAGTCTATATCTGCTAATATAAGTGTCACTGGTCAGTTTGATGATTATTTCTTTGTGAGAAGGGATGTATGTTTACAACTATTCCTAATGATATTGGCTTGGATTTTGTTAGGTTCTATCTTAATGCCAACAGTACATGTTCTCTTAGTACTCTTTCTCTCACTGTATTACTTATGGAATTAATATTAGAGACAATGTTTTCATGTTTAAAGACATATTATTTACAAGGTTCTGGAGTGGCTATGGGTATGTCCTGTGCCAACTCTTATGCAAACATAGCGATGGCGTATTGGGAGACAACTTTTGCCCTTAATAATCCAGATATTACTCAGCATATCAAGTGCTACAGGCAATTTGTGGATATCTGTCTTCTATGGACATGTACCTGTGATAGGCTGCATGAGTTTTTGGATTATTTACGTTCCACTACTAGTTTTTTTAAATTCACTATGGAGTTTCACAAGGATGAAAACAATTTTCTAGATGTTAAACTGGTAAAAGGACAAATGATGTGGTTGTTAGTGACCTTTTTAGAAAGTCATATAGAAAAAATATGCTACTACAAAGGATCTGTATGCATCCGGGCTACACATTTAGGAATGCAGTTAAAGGATAGGTCATGGGATTTCCCAGGTTAAGTGACAAACAATTATTTTCTCAAACTATGACCTCTTTTAGAGATGAACTAATTGACAGAAGGCAGAAGGAAAGTGATATGACTGGTAAGTTAACAGTGGGAGAAGTGGATAGGGGAAGCAAAGGGCATCCCTATTTAGAAAGCATTATATGCAACATAACACTGTTGCATCTAGTGTCGTTAGGTGCACTGAGAATAGTAGTTCTAGATTATGTGTTATCTTTGCATCAGATATCTCTCAAATTTGTAATAGTGTGAGGAACAATTGGAATATATTGACAGTGGACGACAAGATAAATTTTTGGACAGTTCAAACTTTTATTTTTATGAATAAAAGAATCTGAAAAGTATGTTATGTTGTGATTAGACATCATCTAAAAAGGTGACCTCACAGATGACAGGCAGGTTTAGTTGCAGGAACTGCACAATTTGCACTTATGTTGAAAATGGGAATACCTTTCTACATCTGGACTCTGGTAGGTTGTTTAGTTTTACTTTCTATGCTGACTGTTCAGGTAGAGATTTGGTATATCTTGCCTGATGTAGGAAATGTCCAGCATTTTATGTTGGGAAGACCAACCGGCCTCTCAGAGAAAGAATACAAGTACACTAATTAAGCATATTAGCAGTAGTGGGTACAGATCATGTTTTTGCCCTTCAGGTCATACATTTAATGAGTTTTAATAGACATTTGGGTGAAGTCAGGAATAAGACTGAGGTATAGAAATGCTTTGGATTATTACCTTACAGTCTGATAAAATCATGGTCTTAATGAGTGTGTCTATTTAAAGCCTCATTTGAGTTCTAAGAGTTTCCATAGGTAATTTCTGATAGACTACACAGCTTTTCTGCATGTTTAAATCAGTTTTGTGTAGCAGTTACTCAATGGTCTGATGACACATCTGTTTGTATATGTGAAAGCACTTACCTTCTTTTATATGGTATTTTAAGTTTGGATTAAATATGTTTAACCTGTATAGTAAGGTCATTTTCCACTCCTTTTGCTGTTTTTGTTTTTCTTTCATTATTACCCATAAAATGCCATGCACACTTGTGTCAAGTGCCTTATTTAGGTCTCCTATCATGATTTTTGCTTCTTCTTTTCTTTTCATAACATCAGCCACAATTTCTCTAACTATCATTAATAATTTTTGACTGTCTTTGCCCTTTATTCTATATATGTTGTCTTCCATAATATTTTACATTTTAGTTTTAAATCTTTTTTCTATTATTTTCATAACGATCTTATAATCATTATTCAATATTATTAGTCTACAGATTAATTGTCTTCTATTTTCCTTCTTCCATATGAATTTATATATTTCACTACATACTTTTTTATACATAAAACATTAATTTAACCATTCATTCAAAATCTTTAAAAAATATATTTTTTTGCCAGTCCCTTAATTCCTTTTACATTTCATATCTTATTCCATCTAGGCCTACAGACAAATCTATATTTATTTGTCTTAATACTTTATCTAGCTCATCTGAAGAAATCTCCTTTTCAAACCCTCTGTTCCCTTTTTCTGTTAACTTGTTTACTTTCCATGTTTTTTCACTACCTTCTTTTTTCTTTAAACATTTTTGTACATATTGTACTACACTATTCATAACCTTCTCCTGAGTTCTTTGCATTTCTCCTTTTACATTTTTTATTTCTCTCATTACTCTATCTTCCTTTACTAATCTGCTTAAGCAACAAAATAATTCTCTTTTTCCTTGTAAAAATGCGTTTGCTTATATAAGAATTCTTGAATGTTTTTCTTGATGATCTTCATATCATTGTTTTTCTTTGTCAAAGTATTTTCTATCATTATGTTCTAAATCTTCCAATGCATACATGTACTTTTATTTTTTCTCTCTACTTTTTTCACATCATATTGTCATTGCAAAAAGCATTTTGTTACATTTTTCTTTAAGTATCATATACCATTTGGACCAGTTTTTTTATAAAATGTTCTCATAGTAATATGATCTTTCCACAACTGCATTACTAATATCTTTGCTTCTTCATTCCATGCTTTCTCATTTATCCTTTGTATTCCTTTGCCTGTTTTATATATTCTTTATTTTCCTTTATCTCTAGCCATAATGCAAGATGATCAGAAAATCCTGTTTCAACTTTCTCCACTTTTCCTATAATGGAACCTTCTGCTACTATAAAATAATCTATTTCAGTTCTATAAATATCTCTTTCATAAGTACATGAATTTCTGTCCCAAAGTTTTAATTTCCTTATCTTACATTTTCTTATATGCTTCCCTTTCTTTTTACACTTGCTTCTTAAATCACAGTAAAAATCTCCTGATGTATCACTACATACTCTAAAATCTGATGAAATAAGCTTCACTTTTTTTGCAATTAGTATAAGCATATAATGTTACAATTATATATACTTGTTCTTTCCATTTTATGTCTACAAGGATTAATCTCCCTATTTCTCCTAATGTTACATCTAATGTCTTTACTGTATTTCTGCAGAATATAGCTATAATAGAACATCTCTCATTTCCCAAATTCCAGATGATCTTTACTCCCCGTAGTTTCTCTGTTTGTAATCTTTCTTCATTTGATAAAAAGTGTGTCTTCTAATATAATTACATCTACATTGCATGTATTACACCACTTCAAAATTCCTATTCTTCTTACTATATTCTTAATACTATTCACATTTAAGGAAAGCACTCTAAAATTTTCATTTTCCTTTTCCTTAAATTCATGGTTTCATAAGTTCATAACTAAAAACTAGGCTAGCTTTCCTAATAAGCCTTTTTAAGGCCAACCAATTTCCTTCCCAAAAATGAGAATCTAACACTCCACCTTGTGCTCTAGATCTTCTTTTTAAATAATTTCCTTTCTTTTTTCTTTTGTACTTATCCCTTTAAATTTTCTTTTTTCTGTCTTTTACCTCTTTACCAATAGATTTCTTTGTTTTCCTTTTACAACCTCACAATATATGTTTTCTTTATTGTTTATTTCACAACCACCTTCTATATCCTCTTTATTATTTCTTCTCATCTAATTTGTCTTTTATTTCCACCACTACTAAAATTTCTTCTCTGTTTATTTTGTTCTCTTTTTTTCCTTACTCTTATTTTCATTTTTACAATCCATCCATAAATGTCCAATTTTGTTATATTTATAACATTTCATTTCACATTTGTGCATCATGTCCCATTTCCCCACAAATATAAGATATTCTTTTGTTGCAGGTACTTATCAAATGTCCTTTTCCACACACACACACACACACACACACACACACACACACACACACACACACACACACACACACACACACACCATTCCCCTCCACATTTATCATGCTTGGCATATGGGTAATTGCTTTCTCTATTTTAACACAGTATTATAGTCCCAGGTACCAGCCCATAAACCTCTTTTGTCATAAACTTTTGTGATATCCAGCACTTCTTTGCATAAAGCTTTCAAAACATCTCTTTTTACCTCTGCTCAAAATTGTACACAAATTGTACATGAATCTTCCTTTTTGTTTCTCTGTTAAATACTTTTATCACATAAAGATTCCATAAGTTAGTCATTCTTTTTCTCATTCTCCATGAAAAATTTTCCATTGAAAAAATAGTTTCAAATAAGTCACAGAATATCTCTTTATCAATAAGAATAAATACTCTTACCTCATGTGCTTTTACACCCAAAGGAGCCATTCAATTGTCCCACAATTCATACCTGCCCATTTTTTTTTTTAATTCTTTACTTTGAATTCTCACCACATACTTCCAATTATTATTTTTTCTGCCTTTTTTTCCAGCTACTCCACCCTGCCTTCTTTTATTTTATCTGCATATGTTTTCTTTTTTTTCTCACCTCTATTCTTTAGGAATCTCTCTCCATCCTCCTTTTGTATATTCTCCATAATTTCCCCCAGGAAACCTCTCCTTCATTTTCTGGCTCACTCTGCACCACCACTTCTTTAAGTAAATCATCCCACAACCCTCCTGACTGGAGGGTTATAATTATGCATCCATCATTTACTGATTCATCTCTAAACAGGTTTCTTTTCAAACATTTCCTCAGAATCATGCATGTGTGCCCTAGTCTCGATATTTGCTTTCTTCCTCATTTCTTTCAACCCTCCATCATCTCTTTCTCTCTTCATCTCCCTCCCTGTTTCTCTGGCATCCTGTGCACCTGGAACAGAAATAGGAAAAGGTCCTCCAAAATGAGGCCCACTCAAAACAGTGATGAGTATAGGAAGTTCCTTGATGCCATGGACAAATTTTGTACTACTTTGGATCTCTCTCAAAAAGAGGCCACTAGCCTATCAGGACTAAACTGGTCAACAAAGGCTAAACAAAAATAAATAAAATAAATAACCAATTGTACTACAGGGTATCACAGTTCCAGGAAAGATACAACACTGGGAGGGGGGCTAATAATCAAAAGCTAAACAATTGTTGGACTAGATTGTGGAGGAGTTTTGGTGGACAGTGCATTACAGAAAGCTAAACAAACTTTTTTTCATGCTCTCCCTATACCCATGATTGTCTCCTTAAGTCATTCTGATTTCTTCCTACCTGCAAAAACATGATGTTTAGTGATCAACTCTAAATTATTCCCTCCATGTGATACCTACTGTTGCCCTTGTGACCTGGGACATCACTGAAAAAGTTATGTACATATTAGTCCACTTACTCACTTTAACAAATAATTTAATAAATAAAATTAAACTTTCAGAAATAATTTTAAATGGGGTGATGCATGATCAATGACATTTCTACAGAGAGGCCGAGATTATTATTATTATTGTGAGCATTCTGAGGAAGTTTAACAGTTTTATGTGGTTTTGTTGAAATATACTGGCTGTAACAAGGTATGAATATTTACTAGGTAAGGATCTCTAGCTATTCAAATCAAGTGCAAGACATGATTGGAATTATTAGATATTTTTTGTTGTTTCTGAGCCCCCAAGTCTTGGAACAACAATTATGCATAGTCCCACTGTTTCATTTGTCCAACATTTCTTGGCATCCAAGGAGATTGCGAATGGAAGACGAGAGATGGGGACTATGAACAGTCATAATATTTTATTACATTTCATGTTATAAAATGAGCCTGATCCATAGTTGTGAGGTCTGATTGGTACTGCTTACAGGACCTGGCGAGGATGCTGGAATGTGCAGAGTATTTAAGTTACAAAAGTAGTTTTAATGATTTCATAGGTTCATAGGTAGATACTAAGCTATTAGCCCTAGGGCCTATATAAGCCTAGCCAAAAAGTTACCCTGGCTTTCGCCACCCAAGAAAATTATTTTCCTGTGCTCCTGTCGAACAGAGCCACAGAAGTGATCCCTGGGGTGAATTTCCTATTTCCCATCCAGTCATCAAGATTTTTCTTGAAGAGTGCTAATGAGGAGCTCTGTTTGGCATAGATAGGTAGTCTGTTCCAGAGTATGGGAAGCCTCTGGGACAGGAATCTATCCCTCCAGCATGTCTGTTTATTGTGGTGACAAGGTTTAGGTCCCTAGAGCGTGTACCTCAGAGGGATTGGGATTTCTTTAAGTGGAGCATGTCCAACAGCTCTGGGTTTCACATAGCTTTGTAATTTAGGCAGAGATCACCTCTGAGTAGGCGATATGCGACAAAGTAAAGCTGGAGTTTTTTTGAGATGGCCTGCATAGGGCATCTGTTTGAGTCCAGTAATCCTCTTTGTGAAGTATTTCTCTGGCCTTACCAGTTGTTGTAGATGTCTTGTGAGATAGATACCAAAAGGGGCATTGTACTCTATAATGGGTCTAATGAGTTTTGAGTAGAGGGGAACAATGACCTCTTTTTCTGGATGAGAAACCTTTTGTGATGAGGTGAGCCACATAGAAGGATTTTCTGACCACTGTGGTGATGTGATTATCAAAGGAGAGACTACTGCCCAACTGTGTCCCAAGGTCTCTTATCACACTTTCGGCGTTAAGTAGACTACCACTTATGTGGTAGTTCATGGGTACAAAGTTTTTTTTACCAAAGGAGATGACAATACACTTTTTGGCATTGAGCTTCAGGCCATGGCTTTGACACCAGGCATCTGCTCAGTGAGGCCCTTTTGTATGTTCACATCGTTAGGAGTTTCGATTATGGCTCCTAGTTTGCAATCATCTTCAAACATTGTTAGCCAAAGACTTTCTGTGTTAGCCTGTACTTCAGAGAAGTAGATGCCAAATAGGAGAGGACCCAGGACTGAACCCTGTGGTAATCCACTTGTCACTGGTCTGAAGTCGGATTTGGAATCTGCTACTTTCACAGTGTGGGTCCTGTCTGTGAGCCAGATGGCAACCCATCTTGTGACATAGAGATTTATACCTAGTTTAGTGAGCTTATCTATAATTCCAGAGTGGGGGATGGTGTCAAAAGCCTTGGCGGGATCTAGATAAGCTGTGTGAACCACCTTACCTTCATCTATGGCTTTGGTGACTGTGAGCCAGATGGCAACCCATCTTGTGACATAGAGATTTATACCTAGTTTAGTGAGCTTACCTATAATTCCAGAGTGGGGGATGGTGTCGAAAGCCTTGGCGGGATCTAGATAAGCTGTGTGAACCACCTTACCTTCATCTATGGCTTTGGTGACTGCTTCAAAGAAGTCAATCAGGTTTAGGAGACATGATCTGCCTTTTACAAACCCGAACTGGGTAGGGTCCAGAGTTTGGAGATTACCAATGTCTTTGTTTATGAGTTCCATGATGATACATTCTATGGCCTTGCAGACCAGGCTCATCAGGCTAATGGGGCGGTAGTTCCCAGGGTCCATGGTGGCTCCCCATTTGTGGAGTGGGATAACCGCCATGGTGCACCATTCAGCAGGCACAAGGCCTGAGGTGAGGCTATGATTGAACATGGTACTTAGGTAGGGTGCCAGTTCATGTAGAACGCAGCCTGGGATATTGTCAGGTCCCATGGATGCTGTGTTCTTAGCTTTGGAGAGTGTGTTTTTTACCTGTGCAGCCATGATTACAGGAACTTTGCATTCTTCCAGTATAGAGATGGGCCCTCTAGGGGGTGAGAGGGAAGTAAAGTTAGCACTGAACCTATCTGCCATGATATTGGCAATATCAGTTGGTTCTGTATATTTAGTGCCATTGTGCTGTAACTCAGAGCAGATCTGAGTTTTGCCATTGAGATTCTTGGCATAGCTATAGAATGCTTTGTAGTTTTCTTTAGAGTCAGTAGCAATTTTGTTTTCGTAACTAGCTTTGGAGGATTTTATGAGGGATCTCAGCTTCTTACTGAGGTTGACCAGGGAGTTCCTCCAATCATGGGATTTTACTCATTTTTGCAACAGTTTCTTTTTTCTGTTGTAGAGTTTGTTTATGGCAGAGGACCACCAGATTGGCTTCCTTTTTTGGAGGATAGCATCTTGGTTCTATTAGGGATAGCATGATCCATGCACTTGTGTAAGTGCTTATAAAGTGCATTTGTGTAGGATTCTGCAGTCGGACCTCTACTGTCCATCTGCATGGGTGTCATGAAGTTTGCCACTTCTGTCTTAAGAGGTGTGAAGTTGGCTTTGGAGAAGTTTTTATGGTGGTTTCCCTAATTGGGGGTGGGATGTGGACGTCTAGGGTGATTAGCTTGTGGTCGGATCTGACCAACGAGGAATTGACCTCTGGTGTGGAACACCAGTTGCCCATGTTGGTAATGACCAGGTCTAGTATATTGCTGCCCCTGGTGGGGGTGTGAATAAGTTGATCCAAGGCGTTGGAATTTATCAGTTCCAGAAAACGTTGAGCAAAAGAGTTGGTACATGAGTAGTTTTCCCAGTTAATGGTGGGGTAGTTGAAATCGTCCATTATTAGGGTGTTGGGTTGTACCCTAATCCTTTCTAATGTATCAAGAAATGAGGAGTGGGAATCCTGGGGCATGGTGGTGGGTCTGTAGCAAGCTACAATTTGGATTGCAGTCTTGCCCAGAGTTAGTTGCACTTGGATAATCTTGGATGCATTATGCTGTGCAACTAGCCTGGAGGTTTGGATATCCTTAATGAATATGGACACGCCTCCACCTTTAGTGCTTCATTCCGGGTTAGTTGACTGAAAGGTGTGGTATGAATTATAGCCTGGTAATGCAGAGGTGCTCTCTGGAGCTTTGAACCAGGTCTCCGTCACTGCACAGATTTCGATGTTTATCATTTTAAGGAGTGCCTCGAGTGAGTGCATTTTGAGGTTTAGACTTTTAGCATTGAGTAGTATTGTAGTTTGGTTTAACGTTTGTGAAGGCATGAATAGTACTGATTCACCTAGATCAATGAGGAGAATGGGCAGTGTGCAGCTACCTGCAGCCCAGGTTTAGGAGATCCAATGAGAACTACAGAATTTGGGAACATGTTCACAGTTAAGCTAAGGTGAATCCAGCTGATCAAGCACCATGTAGACATACAGCCTTCACTGACCCAAAAAAAGGCCCCTTACACTGTGACTGAGAAAGTAAATCAGATCCTGAGAAAGGAACTGCAGGGGATGCTGATCGATGGGTAATTCAGGCATCCAATAGTTAACTTCTGTTTTAACATGCCTTGTGACAAAATATAAGCTAATAAATAAGGGCAATGTTTTAATTTTAATACACAATAATATCATACATTCCTGATACCTAATTTGAAATATTTTTAAATTCAACAAGCCAGGGAGTGGAGGAAGTGGTGGTATGTTAGACTGGGGGGGGGGGGGGGCAACCGAGGGGCTCCATCAAAATGATACAAATTGGACCCCACAATTGCTAATGCTAGCCCTGCACATGTTCATACGTAGTTACTAGGCGTGCAGTCAAGGAGACCATTGAGGAGTCTAGCCCAGTTTTCTAATCACAAAGCACAACTGTATTGATGTACATGTTGGTTAAGTGATGTGTTCAGAATAACATAGTAAGTAATTGGAGGCTGAAGCAATCAAACCCTGAACCACTGGAAGCAGGCTGTTAACAGCTCATAGCTTCAATCTTCTATACTATAACTGCTTCTCTTTGGAAACAAAACTGAGTGCACATGCAATGTGTTCTATATGTGCCCCTGCTTGGGCTTCAAAAGGAGGGTATCACAGTTACTACTTGGAGACTTCAGCACAATACCAGATAACAGAGCTGGATAGAACCTGGTTAACAAAACATTTAAAAATCAGATACAAAAAATGCCTGTTCAGCTTTACTTACAATTTTAATCTGGAATAATTAATAAAAAAGTTAAAGATCAGGTTTGAAATCGGGTTCTAAAAAGCGTGTGTGTGTTTCATATTTTGCATTTTGGCATCACAACCTTTCTTGCTGAATAATTGGTTGAAGCATTCAATACTTAATCTACACAAGTGTCTTTAATCTGCTAAATGCTCTCACACTTGTCTCACACTTGTCTCTTGTTAAATTTACTCATCTGTGGCCAGAAATTAATCCTTCTGCATCTAGTAATTCGACAGAATGATGCCACTGCAGTTAGGTTGCTATAGTGACAAATATTTCTGACAACTTTGCAAAGCAGCTGTTCTCTCACTACAGTGGGATCAGAACACTGTGAGATGCAAGTACAATGTTTATGGGCAGCACAGTCACTCAGTGGCTAAGATCTCTACCTCATAGCTTTATGGTCTAGGGTTCAAGCTTCATCTCCAGTCAGAGTGGAGACTGCATATTCTCTATGTATATTTTCTGAGCTTTCTTACCATCTCTCAAAACAATGCCGGCTAACCAGCTACTCTAATGTATTCATACATCTGTGCCCACAAAGAGCATGTTCTTACCAGGTTAACAATAAATAAATTAAAATGAAACTACATGTGATCAGACATTATTTTTACATGTCTACTGTAATAAAGTTTTTTAAAAATACTACATAACTAAAATGTCTTCAACTTATTCTAACACAAATTCTCACCATTATCAATTTTATACAAGTGGCTTAAAATGGTGAATAAATAGTTGTGAAGCCAGGAGGTTGAGAATATCAGGCCTATACAAGGAACTAGGAATAAATGTCACAAGAAACTAGGCAAAGGTCCTCTGTAAGTAAAACAACAATAATTCTCAAAAACACAAAGTGGACCAACCATGGTTAGGTGTATAACAAATCCAGCAACTTTAATAAAATAACAAAGAGTAAGTGCTGTTGTGACCTGCACGGCTGCTTCCTCAGACTCAAATACAACTGAAAGACTGTCAAAGCACTTAAATAGTCTAATCATTCAAAAAGCAATTAACTCATTAACTTAAAGATATACTCACTAAAATTCATAAGAACAATTTCTCGCATATAAAACTTCACTTGCACTACAATTTTTGCAAGGATACATTTCTTGCAGCTCCATTTATACAGAACTCTTGTTTAGACATATACATATGAGGATGGTTTTGAGACATAATTTTTATGCAGACTATTCTACAAGGAATGTTGTCTATTATAGCGTCTGTATGGAATGTAAAGCTTTTTATATAGGTAAATGAATAGGTCCCTAAGGGAACGTATTATGAAACATTTAAGAGATATTAGAAATAACAAGCAGACCAATGCACTGTCTAAGCATTTTATGGATTTTGGTATACACCATAGTTTTAAATTCTTATTACATGAGATTGTTAAAGAAAGTTATAGGAAAGGTGACATTAAGAATAGAACTGCGCTAGCTGAATTAAGGTGGATTGCATATTTTAATGCAGATAAAATACCAGGTATTAATGATGTGGTATCCATTAAACCAGTTTTATGTGCATGCACACTCCCCCACTGATTTAATGTGCTTAAATATGTTTGTATATATGCAAGTGAATTTTTGTATGTAAAAAATTGTTATTAGGAATTTTAGTGAGTATACCTTTAAGTTAATTGCTTTTTAAATGATTAGATATACTATTTAGGTGCTTTGACAGTATGTTAATTGTATTTGAGTCTGAGGAAGCAGCCGTGCAGGTCACAACAGCAGTTACTCTTTGTTATTTTATTAAAAATTGATGGATTTGTTATACACCTAACCGTGTTTGGTCCACTTTGTTTTTTTGAGAACTAGGAATAATCACTGTCTTTCAAATGACAACTGTATTACACTAAGCCCTCAAATACTAACCTCTTAGCTCTAAGAAAAGTGTTTAGAGATTGTAACCTGTCAACAACATTCCTACTAAGAAAAGTACATTTCTCTTTCCAGTTACAAAAAAAAAATACCTTCAAAACATACACACATTATAATATTTAAGACAAGTGTGCAGATTGTGCAAAGAAAAAGATATTGCTATTGAATGTGTACTGTGTTTGGGTTAGGGCACATGCAAAAAACATGAAGTATGGATGCATGCAACCACAATAAATAGATATCTTAAGCTGTGACTTTGACATATTTCATTTTTTTATTTTATTTTAAATTTGTTTAATGGGAAAGTCTGACTGGGCAGAAGTTGCCCATTTTTAGCGGACACCTGGGGACAACAGCTCCACAGAGTACATCACAATACAGAAAATATTCAATACATTTAATACAATGATGTTCAACATAATCATGATACAAAAACAGTGAACACATTCAATACAAATATATTCAACAAAGTCATTACAAAATACATTGAAATAATACCCAGAAAGTAAGGTACACATGCTTATTTATTATAAACTGACCTTTTGTATTACAGTCTTTTTCAAAGATGAATAATTTAAAGGACAAAAGTGAAAAAGAAATCCACAGTCCGCCCACTTTTCACTAAGTATTTACCAGTACTACTGCATGCCAATGCTTTGTATATGCTTGATTTAGAATGCTATCACTGAAACCTTATCTTTCATGCTGGACAGTCAGGAGACTCTGGATTCTAATTATAAGAGTTTTTGGATACATTTTCTAGTACTGACACTGTACTACAGAGTAAGTGGGGTGCTGCACCTCGGAGGTACAGTGCTTCGTTTGAAGTGCTAAGCAAAGGTTCCATCTGCTTGAGCTGGTGATAGCTCAATAAATGTACAAGATCCCATGGCACTTATCAGAAAAGAGTTGGGGTACTATAGTTTATCTTCAGTTTTTTTTTTTTTTGAGAAACAAACATACACATTTCATCAATTTCTCAAAACAATCCTTTCATTATATATATATATATATATATATATATATATATATATATATATGGGTGTAGGACTATTCACTGAAAGCACATTTCACTGTGCGCAATTCACTGAAAGCTCAATTCACTAAAAACACAATTCACTGAAACACATTTCACTGAAAGTTATATATGCCTTTTCCTCACTGTAGTACAATCCTGGAGTTAGAATATATAGTAAGGGGGGGGCACCGCCTCCCACATTGGGGTGTGTGGGGGGTGTAGCCCCCCACCTATTTTAAATATTTTGAACTATACACATGGATACTTGCAATTTCAATAAATTACTCTTTTCTAAACTTAATATATAGCAAACTATGTGGGGGGGTGTCGGCACCCCCCCCTTACTATATATTTTAACTCCAGGGTCGCACTACAGGGGGGAAAAGGCCATATATAACTTTCAGTGAAATGTGTTTCAGTGAATTGAGTTTTCAGTGAATTGTGCTTTCAGTGATTTGTGCACAGTCAGTTGGCTGGATTCACTTCAGAAGACTGAAAAGTCACAATCTTGAATTTCATAAGACTGAAGCTCAAAATCCTGAATCCCAAAAGACTAAAAACACACAGGATACATATACTGACATTAGAGAACACAAATCATATTAGTTTCCACCAAGTATAAGCAGGGGGGAAGCCCCCATGCACCCCCACACCCCCTGCTACTTAAATATATCAACTCCGAGATTGCACTTCACTACACTATCATGAGTTATGTTGTAGTATAGCAAGTTAAAAGGGAACATCACTAAGGTTACAACAGACAGTCATGAAACATGTGATGGTATGTTTGTCATTTTTTTCTGTGGAGTGCGATCTCGGAGTTGATATATTTAAGTAGCAGGGGGTGTCTGCACATCCCCACCCACATAGGGGGGTGCCCCCTGCTCATACTTGGTGAAAACTGCAGTACTTTGCCTTGTATGTGTTTGTGTGTATCCTTGTACTGGAATATTGTCATTATTTGTATCCTGCTTGTTTTCAGTCTTTTGGGATTCAGGATTTTAAGTTTTCAGGATTTTGGTCTTCAGTCTTATGAAATTCAATATTGTGACTTTTCAATCTTCTGAAGTGAATCCATAATATATATATGTATGTATATATATATATATATATATATATATATATATATATATATATATATATATATAAAATAATCCAACAATCAATCAATAAATATCTTCCGTGTCCTAGATAAATGCTGCATATGTATTGTATTTATTGTTCATCCTCTGGTCTGGGTCACAGTTGGAAAAGGATCATCATGAGCACATTACTTACCAGGTTAACAATGAATAAATTAAAATGAAATTCCTTGTGATTAGACTTTAGTTTTAGAATGCACACTGCGGAATAGATGAGGAAATCGGAGCAGATGCCAGTGTAGTCCAAATTACAGAGAAGATCAAGGAGAACAGACTACTGTGGTTTGGTCACATGTGTAGGAAGCAGAAGATGATTTGGTAAAAAAAAAAAGATTTGGGAGACACAGGAAGAAGGCAAGATGAGACAAGAACATTCAGTGTGACAAAAGACCAGCACCAGTCAAGAGTGCCTGCCAAAAAACTTAGGTGAGTGCCCTGAATTGGGAAATGTGGTGACAGTTGACACAACACCCTGACCTCACTTAGAAATGGGAAAAGGATGTTGATGATGATGAATATCTTGGGCAGATTTCCCCTACCTATCCGCTCAAAATAGGCCAGAACCTTAATGGGACTAAACCACTCAAAAATATACACACATAAACAAATAAGAAAGCTTGTCACAATGTTTTATAAACAGTACTGCAGTCCTAAAAAAAAAAAAAATTAAAGATAACATAGCTAGGTGCATTACAATGCTATTGTGCCTCAAAGGAGTTATTACAGAAGAACATCTGAGAGGTGTGTAGCTTTAGTTAAGGCATGTGAATCAAATAAAACTATTTTGCTGCTCTGCTGGTTTGAAGTGGAATGCATGTAATTTCAAGTCCACATTCAGGTTCTGATTATTTCAAATATAACGTGCATGGTGATAAGACAAAAACTGTTCAAGTTTCACAAGTAGTTGTGGTGCATTATTTGAAAAAGAAAAAAAAAAAAAGCAAAATGCCCGCATTTCCTTAGCTGAAAATTTTTATGCATAGTCTGTCTAATTTCTTATGATGGCCATACCTGAATCTGAGCCATAACCAGCCTCATTAACATTCCATTAAATGTATACAAGGAAGGGTGCAATAGTCTCCCTAATGAGTGAATGCAGAATGAAGTTGATGTAAATAGTGGCAAAGTAGAATTCTGCTGTCTGTGTGGACACCTGATCCTGCATGAACAATATATTATTATTTAAAAAGCAACATATTATTTAAAAGTCAACAAGAGTACTAATTGGTCACTGACTATTAAATCCCTGGGTAATAAATCAGAAGCAAACAGCTCACAACAGCAGTCTTTCTTAGCTTCAGCCTCCAGCCATCATTAAACACCAGTTTTGCCCTTTTTCTCTTGTAGTAATGACAGACCACTGCCTTCTTCAGCCTGGAGAGAAATGCATGACCTAGTCTTCTGATTTCACTCAGCAAAGCTGTTAGCTGTCTGCCTTCATTTATCTCCTCATGAAGCTACATTCATCAGAATACACTTTCATTTCAAAAAGACACAAATCAGACCTACACATCTTCGTTATTATTTTGAATATATTTCAATAGTCTTTCTTTATCAATTAATGACTGTAACTAAACAATATGATATAAAGGGTTGACTGTTGAAATATATTCAAAATAATTTTTATAGACCAACATGGATCTTTATCTTGTATGAATGTAATGCTTTCTACCAGAAGTTGTTAGATTTAGGTACAAAAAGCTTTTGTTATCCTGTTCTACTAAAAACACATGCAAACTGCCCAGACAATCTTTATTTGCTAATTACCATAAACTGCCCAGACGGTCTTAATTTGCTAATTACCATCACTGTGCTAGTGACAGAAATGTGACTGAGAGGCTGAAGATGTGTGGGTCTGATTTGTGTTTTCTTTTTGAAATGAAAGAACCTACTTTGGTATGGTTTGTTTGGTGTACTAATAACATGAGAAATAAGCCACTCTGTTTCTTTTTTTTTTTTTTTTATCTGAAGATGTTTACAAGTCTAAAAAGTAACTGCCAGGAGTTTGAAAATGCTTTTCACCTCATGTGTACAAACTTGAATAGCGACTTTCAGTTATTTAAAAGTAATTCCTCCTTCTCGTTTGGGACCTGGGCTTTCCTTTTGTTGTTAGGAGAGAGAAAAGTGGGCCAAACACTACCATCATAGTATAATTGACAGCCCACACCCAAATTAATTATATCATCCTCTTATATCATCTAATTTCACCCCATGTCCCATTTTACCAACCCTTTCTCAGGAAATTCTTTAACTACCTTTCTACCTCTCCCAATCTCCAGCCCTTTATATAGCCAGGCAGAAAGATATGTAGCTCTCTTTTGCACTGAGTTCACCAGCTGGAACATGAAGAGGTGAATTTGAACAAAAGATCCCCGACTCCACCAGCTAAAACCTGAAGAGAGGAAGGATCTGAAGAGAAGAGCCCTCACTAACTGCTAGACCCAAAAAAAGGCCCGATAGTGAAGACCCCAGACTGGAACACCATTGAACCCTGCTCTGAGACCAGGGGCAGTCTCCCTTTAACTCTAGGTACTCCACAGTAATCGGGTATAGATAGTCTATTCACTTAGCCTGCTTTTAACATTTTTGTAATGTGCAGTGCAATCAAAATTGTTAAAGCAAGGGACCATTCCACAATGCAGTTTTCTTTACATTACAGGCACAATTTGGAAAACTCAAAGATCTGAGATTTGTATTTTTATTAAAAGTTTTTTTATACTCTGCAGTTCAACACTTTGTGGATTTTTATTCCATGAGCAGATAAAGCCTAAACAAAATGTTCTGATGTCTCAAATTTTACTTACATTTGTCCTCCTACGTGCTCACATCCATGAGCTCTGTAAAAATGAGCACTGTGACTTGTTTTCACTGTAAGCTGTTTTTCTGGATGCATGTACTGTTCAAAAAATGGGAACAACCTAGTGTAGCTCTGAGTGACTACCTCCCCTGCATATGCAAAGGTGTGTCTTTATCAGGAAGAAGAACAGGGACTGGTCACTATCATGTATATGATATTCTTATAAGCAGACACTATAAACCTTATTTGCCAAACTAGAGAGGGTTCGTCTTTCATAATTTATTTAAGGACATACGAGATCTATAAAATGGAACACAGCTTCTCATATTACACGATACATTTCATACAAGCATTGATAAGAACAAGTCAGAATGAAAAACATTCTGTAATAAATCTTTCACAATTTGCTTCAAGGAATACGAGTCCCACAACGAAAAGCACAGGCACTCACATTATAATATATGGTAGAGGAACTTTCTCATGGTTAATTTGAAATGACGAACCTCTAGCGCCTCATGCTGCTTTACCAGCCTTGATGCGAGTGTCTTCTGGATGCAGACTGACACCTCCACTTTTTTCCCCTTGTGCATAGTAGCTGGTCTAAACATGTTGAAGGCTTTGTATCCCTGCACAGCCAGAGTGATCTCCTCTATTTTAAACCATGTCTTAGTCACTACACAGACGTCAGTGTCCTCCATGATGAGAAATGCTTGTATAGAGTGGAGTTTCTTGTTTAGGCAGCTAGCATTGATCAATAACATCTTCATATCTTCCTTTGCTTGTTTTGTTATGTTGGTAGAATTATCAGGTTGGTATTGCATGCAAAATGCACTATGCAGCTGGACAATGTCTTTGCCAATAACAGAAACCCTAGAGAGGACAGATGCAGGCCATCCCCAGAGAAGCAGCGTGGTCTGTTGATCACATGCTGTCAGGCTGGCAAATATTGGGCCCCATTTGAATGACACCAAAAACTAAGCCAGTTGTTGAAATCAATTATTTTTTGCTCATATTACTACATCATCCCTGGAGAAGGTAGAATGCTGCTCAATGCTAGGCTCATACCTGCCTTGGACACACAGTCTGAGAGCTCCATCATGTCTCAATTCATATAGTCCAGGAAGGTATATATCAAGTCACTCAGACTAACACAAACTTCAACAGGGTTGCATTGGTACTTGTTGCTCAAGGTGTGGCATGCAGGTCCAGACACCAGATAAGCAACTGGACCTGCATGGGTACTTTTGGAGCGGCACATATGTATGTCTTACAATGGAGTCACCTAGAACAGGAATGTTTGTTTGGATCGAGGCCTGCCTTACGGGCTCAGCATCTATGACCTTGAGACTCGTATGTGAGGAAGTAAGCTTAACATAGTGTGTGCTTTGTGTCTGGGCTGTGTTTTGGACATCTTTGAGGTTCAAGCAAGTTAATCTTTAGAACCTCAGCATATGATAGATTGTGCGTATTGTGATGATCTCAGAAAGGTCTGATATGTGGTGTACTGTTGAAGATTTTCATGTCTGAGTTTACGGCGTGTGAGATATTTGCCTTTGAGGATATTATAATTGTACATCTCTCACACACTGTGTTATGCTGTTTCAATAATAGATGATCATCGGACAGCATGAGACAAGTCTTTCACTGACTTAAGATACCCATTTCAATTAGACTTTCTAGAGGAAAGGCAGATCTGTGTCTTTTTCTTGTTTATCTTCATACTGTCTTAACCATTCTAACTGGTCATACATGATTCATTTACTCATGCAATTTGACCTTTCCTGGCAATTACATATCCATATCAATGAAGTCCTAACTTCCTTCTTCCTAAATATGTGTACCTACCTTAAAGTTAACTGTTAGGCAGGGGCTGTACCAAAGGACTGTGCTATGTCTAGCAAAGTTGAATTGTGAGGAAAGGTGGAATCTTTGTTGTACATGTTTGAATTCCCTTCCAGATCATTTCCAGTCTTTTAGCTTGTAATTTTTATTTGCAACATGGCAAATTATATTACTGCTGAATTCTAGGCTTCACAAGTCATGCTACCTCAATCTGGTGCAAACATTGCTCTCTGAAGTAAGATTCGATAATTACAAGTGTATATTACAGAAGTTATTCTAGTGTTATTTTATAAGTTTCTGCATTGAGATTTCATTGGCTACATTTTGCTCCATGCAGTAAATGGTATATCTGTCATGCATTCTGTCCACGTGACCTATTGCAATTATTTTGCAGTGGTGCTTTACTGCATTTATAGACAGAAAGAGAGGGATTTCATTATTCAGCATGGATGGAAGTGTTTTTTTTGTCCTTTATTGTTGTAAACTCCACAGATCAGAAAGGAAGATGTGATATAGGATAAGTGGGAAATGTCTGGTCCTTTAATATCTGTTTCTATTAAGTCACCAGTGCGGAAGCACACTGCACGAGAGCCTGAGCACTTGTGTCTCAAGGGTGGAGGGGAGTTTCCTTTCACCTTCTCCACCCAAGGTCATACCTCTCAACCTCTTAGTACAAAATATCTGGACAAAGCCTGACAGAATGGAGGGGACAAAGGCCCAAAAATAGGGACCGATTTTAAATATTGCTCTTATAAACTTAGACAATTGCTAGAATAACAGGATTTGTCTTAGTGCACATTTTTCTGAATGATATGAAGTCTGAAACACAAATATATAACATTATTTAGTGACTTCAGTCCTCAGATCATCCCAGTGATTTCCCAGAAAATTACAGATTTTATGAGGAACAGACCAAAAGTATGAGGCAAAAATCTGGACATTCTGCAAAAATCTGTAGAGTTGAGAGGTATGCAAGGCCCCTCTAGCAATTAACCTCTTGGCATTCATGAAGCATGTAAGTGACTGAAGTGTTAATAGTATAGGAAAGAGGCCTTTCCTTCTAATTTCATACATATGCATGTACACACACACGTACAGAGGCAAATATACATACTCAATGCAGGATTACCATAAATGTGAAAATACAATGCACTTCTATTAATTTCAAATCAATTGTCTATGAACCCTTTTACTTTTCCAGTAATCAGTTACTTATCTAGATAATTTTATATCTTGTGCTAAGAGGCAACACTTGAAACTGCCTTCTCATACTGAAGTGCAGCTGAAATGTACATTTATTGCATGTTCACCATCTTATGTAAACTGTTCTAACTGATTTGAGAATTTCTGGGCAAGCTTTGATAAAACTGGGCCATAAATTACTATGCATCATGATATTTTCTGCTATTCTGCAAAGTAAAACATACCAGCAATAATCTGAAACTACTTTAGTGTAATATGTAATGTCCTCAAATGTGGATGTTATTCCAACTGCCCCCTTTGTGCAGCCATCCAACTTCTGTCTGTCCACTCCACTTTATTACTACTTTTGCAGTAAGAAAACATTTTTGAGGTGAAATGCCAGTCAACCATTGTCATATTTTGAAAATAATAAGTATAGTATCCTTCAAGTCTTGTTAAAAACTTTGCAAACAAGCTGGCTTATGCTGGTATTAATAGAACTTTCAGGGATTCTGCAACAGATGGAGACTGCTGTATGCCATTATAGCCTCTACTGTTTTAGCACCATTAATCTAAACTTGTGGCACCTTTTTTTCCTGTAACAACAGTTGCTCACCCATTTATTTGCTCAAGTCTCTGCCCTCCCTCCATATATATATATTTTTTTGCATTTTCACAATACATAGAGATACCTAGCAGTAAACAGGGTAAACGACATCTCTGGAGCACGATTGACAAAGCATAATAGCAGGATAGCCTGAAATGAAAACTACCCGACTTAATACTTTCCTGCTCCTTCTCTGAATACATTTCTCTGTAAGGTAAGGTTTAGGGTAGCACAGTGGTGCATGGTTTAGCATTACTACCTGTGAGTGCTTTGTTCTCTGATCTGTGCCTTCTGTGTTTGCGTATTATCCCTGTACATGTAAGTCTTGCTGAAATGTTTAGTTTGTTCCTGCATTCCAGAGACATGCTGGTAGGTAGACTGGCAAAACGCAGAAGTTCCGTAAGTGTGTGTGTGTGTGTGTGTGTGTGTGTGTGTGCGTGCGTGTTGCAATTGATTGCTATCCCAGCTAGGACAAGTTGCTATGCTATACCCACTTCTTGCTGGGATAAGCTGCAGCTCAAATTTCTAAGTGTGCAGGTGCATTGTAGACTGTTGTTCAAACAGATCATTTGTAAACCAGTTTCACAATTGAAGTTTGAGATTACCCAAGAACATGAATTACTACTGTCTAATTTTGTTCCCTTTCGATAAGGGTTGAGGGACCTGAACAGGGGTGAATTTATAGTTTCTCACCCATTTGTCCAGGGTGAGCTTGAAGATGGTCAGGGAGCTACTTTGCTTTACACATAGGGGACGCCTGTTCCATAAAAGAGGGATTCTCTGTGAAAGAGAGTTATCTGTCTTGCCAGCAGGTCTTATTTTTGCTGCTGTAGAAGTTTAGTTTTTTGAGTGGGTGTTTAGGGTGCTGCTTGTTTTGCGGGTGTGTAGTTTCACAGGACTGGTTCCTTCAAGTCTTTTTAGGTGAGGTAGAGGTTCCCTTCAACAGTTTGCAGGAAACACAGTAGAGAGTAAGTGCTTTAAGGTGGAATTTATAACACAAGGAAGATATGCCTTGATTTTCTTAGTGAGGAAATGCCATGGTTATTCAGGCTGACTCGCATGTTTTGACAAGTACATACCCAAAGGGGCATTATATTCTTTTATGGGTCTGATGAGAGAGGAGAAGAGAGGAATGATAACTTCTTTTGACTTAGGAGATGTACTCCTGGTCATCAGCCTGGCTAGGTAAAAGGG